>NC_143162.1:24939090-25242121 GCF_047325235.1 Durio zibethinus
AAAAACCATTCGCACGATTATCGCACGATTTTAATTTTTCGCTGCGTTTCGTACTTATTTGCTTTTTAGATACATTTTTAGGTGCTCTAAGGATTTTGAGGAATTACATATGAGTGATCTTCATATTTGGATATTATTTATGAAGTTGTTATCGGTGCTTAATGTGAATAATTATGTGCTAAACTGTTTTAGCAGTTCACAGGGGGAGCACTCGAAGCCTAATGCTTTTGAAATTTTATGTTTTCCTGTGAAAATGATTTTCACTGGAGTCAAGCTTTAAAATATGAGGGCATTGTTTTAGCAGGTTTTTAAGTGGAAATTAATTTGAATATCTCGAATCCAATGTTTTAAACTCACTCAAACAAAGAAACTCGGTAAAACTTGCGTCGGTTTTAATAATTTTCGTAGTGTTAAGTGAAAGTTATAAAGGATTTTGCAGCTTAAAAACATCAGACTTTGTTTCTGAACAATTCTGGGCATAAAAACCATTCGCACGATTATCGCACGATTTTAATTTTTCGCTGCGTTTCGTACTTATTTGCTTTTTAGATACATTTTTAGGTGCTCTAAGGATTTTGAGGAATTACATATGAGTGATCTTCATATTTGGATATTATTTATGAAGTTGTTATCGGTGCTTAATGTGAATAATTATGTGCTAAACTGTTTTAGCAGTTCACAGGGGGAGCACTCGAAGCCTAATGCTTTTGAAATTTTATGTTTTCCTGTGAAAATGATTTTCACTGGAGTCAAGCTTTAAAATATGAAGGCATTGTTTTAGCAGGTTTTTAAGTGGAAATTAATTTGAATATCTCGAATCCAATGTTTTAAACTCACTCAAACAAAGAAACTCGGTAAAACTTGCGTCGGTTTTAATAATTTTCGTAGTGTTAAGTGAAAGTTATAAAGGATTTTGCAGCTTAAAAACATCAGACTTTGTTTCTGAACAATTCTGGGCATAAAAACCATTCGCACGATTATCGCACGATTTTAATTTTTCGCTGCGTTTCGTACTTATTTGCTTTTTAGATACATTTTTAGGTGCTCTAAGGATTTTGAGGAATTACATATGAGTGATCTTCATATTTGGATATTATTTATGAAGTTGTTATCGGTGCTTAATGTGAATAATTATGTGCTAAACTGTTTTAGCAGTTCACAGGGGGAGCACTCGAAGCCTAATGCTTTTGAAATTTTATGTTTTCCTGTGAAAATGATTTTCACTGGAGTCAAGCTTTAAAATATGAAGGCATTGTTTTAGCAGGTTTTTAAGTGGAAATTAATTTGAATATCTCGAATCCAATGTTTTAAACTCACTCAAACAAAGAAACTCGGTAAAACTTGCGTCGGTTTTAATAATTTTCGTAGTGTTAAGTGAAAGTTATAAAGGATTTTGCAGCTTAAAAACATCAGACTTTGTTTCTGAACAATTCTGGGCATAAAAACCATTCGCACGATTATCGCACGATTTTAATTTTTCGCTGCGTTTCGTACTTATTTGCTTTTTAGATACATTTTTAGGTGCTCTAAGGATTTTGAGGAATTACATATGAGTGATCTTCATATTTGGATATTATTTATGAAGTTGTTATCGGTGCTTAATGTGAATAATTATGTGCTAAACTGTTTTAGCAGTTCACAGGGGGAGCACTCGAAGCCTAATGCTTTTGAAATTTTATGTTTTCCTGTGAAAATGATTTTCACTGGAGTCAAGCTTTAAAATATGAGGGCATTGTTTTAGCAGGTTTTTAAGTGGAAATTAATTTGAATATCTCGAATCCAATGTTTTAAACTCACTCAAACAAAGAAACTCGGTAAAACTTGCGTCGGTTTTAATAATTTTCGTAGTGTTAAGTGAAAGTTATAAAGGATTTTGCAGCTTAAAAACATCAGACTTTGTTTCTGAACAATTCTGGGCATAAAAACCATTCGCACGATTATCGCACGATTTTAATTTTTCGCTGCGTTTCGTACTTATTTGCTTTTTAGATACATTTTTAGGTGCTCTAAGGATTTTGAGGAATTACATATGAGTGATCTTCATATTTGGATATTATTTATGAAGTTGTTATCGGTGCTTAATGTGAATAATTATGTGCTAAACTGTTTTAGCAGTTCACAGGGGGAGCACTCGAAGCCTAATGCTTTTGAAATTTTATGTTTTCCTGTGAAAATGATTTTCACTGGAGTCAAGCTTTAAAATATGAAGGCATTGTTTTAGCAGGTTTTTAAGTGGAAATTAATTTGAATATCTCGAATCCAATGTTTTAAACTCACTCAAACAAAGAAACTCGGTAAAACTTGCGTCGGTTTTAATAATTTTCGTAGTGTTAAGTGAAAGTTATAAAGGATTTTGCAGCTTAAAAACATCAGACTTTGTTTCTGAACAATTCTGGGCATAAAAACCATTCGCACGATTATCGCACGATTTTAATTTTTCGCTGCGTTTCGTACTTATTTGCTTTTTAGATACATTTTTAGGTGCTCTAAGGATTTTGAGGAATTACATATGAGTGATCTTCATATTTGGATATTATTTATGAAGTTGTTATCGGTGCTTAATGTGAATAATTATGTGCTAAACTGTTTTAGCAGTTCACAGGGGGAGCACTCGAAGCCTAATGCTTTTGAAATTTTATGTTTTCCTGTGAAAATGATTTTCACTGGAGTCAAGCTTTAAAATATGAGGGCATTGTTTTAGCAGGTTTTTAAGTGGAAATTAATTTGAATATCTCGAATCCAATGTTTTAAACTCACTCAAACAAAGAAACTCGGTAAAACTTGCGTCGGTTTTAATAATTTTCGTAGTGTTAAGTGAAAGTTATAAAGGATTTTGCAGCTTAAAAACATCAGACTTTGTTTCTGAACAATTCTGGGCATAAAAACCATTCGCACGATTATCGCACGATTTTAATTTTTCGCTGCGTTTCGTACTTATTTGCTTTTTAGATACATTTTTAGGTGCTCTAAGGATTTTGAGGAATTACATATGAGTGATCTTCATATTTGGATATTATTTATGAAGTTGTTATCGGTGCTTAATGTGAATAATTATGTGCTAAACTGTTTTAGCAGTTCACAGGGGGAGCACTCGAAGCCTAATGCTTTTGAAATTTTATGTTTTCCTGTGAAAATGATTTTCACTGGAGTCAAGCTTTAAAATATGAAGGCATTGTTTTAGCAGGTTTTTAAGTGGAAATTAATTTGAATATCTCGAATCCAATGTTTTAAACTCACTCAAACAAAGAAACTCGGTAAAACTTGCGTCGGTTTTAATAATTTTCGTAGTGTTAAGTGAAAGTTATAAAGGATTTTGCAGCTTAAAAACATCAGACTTTGTTTCTGAACAATTCTGGGCATAAAAACCATTCGCACGATTATCGCACGATTTTAATTTTTCGCTGCGTTTCGTACTTATTTGCTTTTTAGATACATTTTTAGGTGCTCTAAGGATTTTGAGGAATTACATATGAGTGATCTTCATATTTGGATATTATTTATGAAGTTGTTATCGGTGCTTAATGTGAATAATTATGTGCTAAACTGTTTTAGCAGTTCACAGGGGGAGCACTCGAAGCCTAATGCTTTTGAAATTTTATGTTTTCCTGTGAAAATGATTTTCACTGGAGTCAAGCTTTAAAATATGAAGGCATTGTTTTAGCAGGTTTTTAAGTGGAAATTAATTTGAATATCTCGAATCCAATGTTTTAAACTCACTCAAACAAAGAAACTCGGTAAAACTTGCGTCGGTTTTAATAATTTTCGTAGTGTTAAGTGAAAGTTATAAAGGATTTTGCAGCTTAAAAACATCAGACTTTGTTTCTGAACAATTCTGGGCATAAAAACCATTCGCACGATTATCGCACGATTTTAATTTTTCGCTGCGTTTCGTACTTATTTGCTTTTTAGATACATTTTTAGGTGCTCTAAGGATTTTGAGGAATTACATATGAGTGATCTTCATATTTGGATATTATTTATGAAGTTGTTATCGGTGCTTAATGTGAATAATTATGTGCTAAACTGTTTTAGCAGTTCACAGGGGGAGCACTCGAAGCCTAATGCTTTTGAAATTTTATGTTTTCCTGTGAAAATGATTTTCACTGGAGTCAAGCTTTAAAATATGAGGGCATTGTTTTAGCAGGTTTTTAAGTGGAAATTAATTTGAATATCTCGAATCCAATGTTTTAAACTCACTCAAACAAAGAAACTCGGTAAAACTTGCGTCGGTTTTAATAATTTTCGTAGTGTTAAGTGAAAGTTATAAAGGATTTTGCAGCTTAAAAACATCAGACTTTGTTTCTGAACAATTCTGGGCATAAAAACCATTCGCACGATTATCGCACGATTTTAATTTTTCGCTGCGTTTCGTACTTATTTGCTTTTTAGATACATTTTTAGGTGCTCTAAGGATTTTGAGGAATTACATATGAGTGATCTTCATATTTGGATATTATTTATGAAGTTGTTATCGGTGCTTAATGTGAATAATTATGTGCTAAACTGTTTTAGCAGTTCACAGGGGGAGCACTCGAAGCCTAATGCTTTTGAAATTTTATGTTTTCCTGTGAAAATGATTTTCACTGGAGTCAAGCTTTAAAATATGAAGGCATTGTTTTAGCAGGTTTTTAAGTGGAAATTAATTTGAATATCTCGAATCCAATGTTTTAAACTCACTCAAACAAAGAAACTCGGTAAAACTTGCGTCGGTTTTAATAATTTTCGTAGTGTTAAGTGAAAGTTATAAAGGATTTTGCAGCTTAAAAACATCAGACTTTGTTTCTGAACAATTCTGGGCATAAAAACCATTCGCACGATTATCGCACGATTTTAATTTTTCGCTGCGTTTCGTACTTATTTGCTTTTTAGATACATTTTTAGGTGCTCTAAGGATTTTGAGGAATTACATATGAGTGATCTTCATATTTGGATATTATTTATGAAGTTGTTATCGGTGCTTAATGTGAATAATTATGTGCTAAACTGTTTTAGCAGTTCACAGGGGGAGCACTCGAAGCCTAATGCTTTTGAAATTTTATGTTTTCCTGTGAAAATGATTTTCACTGGAGTCAAGCTTTAAAATATGAGGGCATTGTTTTAGCAGGTTTTTAAGTGGAAATTAATTTGAATATCTCGAATCCAATGTTTTAAACTCACTCAAACAAAGAAACTCGGTAAAACTTGCGTCGGTTTTAATAATTTTCGTAGTGTTAAGTGAAAGTTATAAAGGATTTTGCAGCTTAAAAACATCAGACTTTGTTTCTGAACAATTCTGGGCATAAAAACCATTCGCACGATTATCGCACGATTTTAATTTTTCGCTGCGTTTCGTACTTATTTGCTTTTTAGATACATTTTTAGGTGCTCTAAGGATTTTGAGGAATTACATATGAGTGATCTTCATATTTGGATATTATTTATGAAGTTGTTATCGGTGCTTAATGTGAATAATTATGTGCTAAACTGTTTTAGCAGTTCACAGGGGGAGCACTCGAAGCCTAATGCTTTTGAAATTTTATGTTTTCCTGTGAAAATGATTTTCACTGGAGTCAAGCTTTAAAATATGAAGGCATTGTTTTAGCAGGTTTTTAAGTGGAAATTAATTTGAATATCTCGAATCCAATGTTTTAAACTCACTCAAACAAAGAAACTCGGTAAAACTTGCGTCGGTTTTAATAATTTTCGTAGTGTTAAGTGAAAGTTATAAAGGATTTTGCAGCTTAAAAACATCAGACTTTGTTTCTGAACAATTCTGGGCATAAAAACCATTCGCACGATTATCGCACGATTTTAATTTTTCGCTGCGTTTCGTACTTATTTGCTTTTTAGATACATTTTTAGGTGCTCTAAGGATTTTGAGGAATTACATATGAGTGATCTTCATATTTGGATATTATTTATGAAGTTGTTATCGGTGCTTAATGTGAATAATTATGTGCTAAACTGTTTTAGCAGTTCACAGGGGGAGCACTCGAAGCCTAATGCTTTTGAAATTTTATGTTTTCCTGTGAAAATGATTTTCACTGGAGTCAAGCTTTAAAATATGAAGGCATTGTTTTAGCAGGTTTTTAAGTGGAAATTAATTTGAATATCTCGAATCCAATGTTTTAAACTCACTCAAACAAAGAAACTCGGTAAAACTTGCGTCGGTTTTAATAATTTTCGTAGTGTTAAGTGAAAGTTATAAAGGATTTTGCAGCTTAAAAACATCAGACTTTGTTTCTGAACAATTCTGGGCATAAAAACCATTCGCACGATTATCGCACGATTTTAATTTTTCGCTGCGTTTCGTACTTATTTGCTTTTTAGATACATTTTTAGGTGCTCTAAGGATTTTGAGGAATTACATATGAGTGATCTTCATATTTGGATATTATTTATGAAGTTGTTATCGGTGCTTAATGTGAATAATTATGTGCTAAACTGTTTTAGCAGTTCACAGGGGGAGCACTCGAAGCCTAATGCTTTTGAAATTTTATGTTTTCCTGTGAAAATGATTTTCACTGGAGTCAAGCTTTAAAATATGAAGGCATTGTTTTAGCAGGTTTTTAAGTGGAAATTAATTTGAATATCTCGAATCCAATGTTTTAAACTCACTCAAACAAAGAAACTCGGTAAAACTTGCGTCGGTTTTAATAATTTTCGTAGTGTTAAGTGAAAGTTATAAAGGATTTTGCAGCTTAAAAACATCAGACTTTGTTTCTGAACAATTCTGGGCATAAAAACCATTCGCACGATTATCGCACGATTTTAATTTTTCGCTGCGTTTCGTACTTATTTGCTTTTTAGATACATTTTTAGGTGCTCTAAGGATTTTGAGGAATTACATATGAGTGATCTTCATATTTGGATATTATTTATGAAGTTGTTATCGGTGCTTAATGTGAATAATTATGTGCTAAACTGTTTTAGCAGTTCACAGGGGGAGCACTCGAAGCCTAATGCTTTTGAAATTTTATGTTTTCCTGTGAAAATGATTTTCACTGGAGTCAAGCTTTAAAATATGAAGGCATTGTTTTAGCAGGTTTTTAAGTGGAAATTAATTTGAATATCTCGAATCCAATGTTTTAAACTCACTCAAACAAAGAAACTCGGTAAAACTTGCGTCGGTTTTAATAATTTTCGTAGTGTTAAGTGAAAGTTATAAAGGATTTTGCAGCTTAAAAACATCAGACTTTGTTTCTGAACAATTCTGGGCATAAAAACCATTCGCACGATTATCGCACGATTTTAATTTTTCGCTGCGTTTCGTACTTATTTGCTTTTTAGATACATTTTTAGGTGCTCTAAGGATTTTGAGGAATTACATATGAGTGATCTTCATATTTGGATATTATTTATGAAGTTGTTATCGGTGCTTAATGTGAATAATTATGTGCTAAACTGTTTTAGCAGTTCACAGGGGGAGCACTCGAAGCCTAATGCTTTTGAAATTTTATGTTTTCCTGTGAAAATGATTTTCACTGGAGTCAAGCTTTAAAATATGACGGCATTGTTTTAGCAGGTTTTTAAGTGGAAATTAATTTGAATATCTCGAATCCAATGTTTTAAACTCACTCAAACAAAGAAACTCGGTAAAACTTGCGTCGGTTTTAATAATTTTCGTAGTGTTAAGTGAAAGTTATAAAGGATTTTGCAGCTTAAAAACATCAGACTTTGTTTCTGAACAATTCTGGGCATAAAAACCATTCGCACGATTATCGCACGATTTTAATTTTTCGCTGCGTTTCGTACTTATTTGCTTTTTAGATACATTTTTAGGTGCTCTAAGGATTTTGAGGAATTACATATGAGTGATCTTCATATTTGGATATTATTTATGAAGTTGTTATCGGTGCTTAATGTGAATAATTATGTGCTAAACTGTTTTAGCAGTTCACAGGGGGAGCACTCGAAGCCTAATGCTTTTGAAATTTTATGTTTTCCTGTGAAAATGATTTTCACTGGAGTCAAGCTTTAAAATATGAGGGCATTGTTTTAGCAGGTTTTTAAGTGGAAATTAATTTGAATATCTCGAATCCAATGTTTTAAACTCACTCAAACAAAGAAACTCGGTAAAACTTGCGTCGGTTTTAATAATTTTCGTAGTGTTAAGTGAAAGTTATAAAGGATTTTGCAGCTTAAAAACATCAGACTTTGTTTCTGAACAATTCTGGGCATAAAAACCATTCGCACGATTATCGCACGATTTTAATTTTTCGTTGCGTTTCGTACTTATTTGCTTTTTAGATACATTTTTAGGTGCTCTAAGGATTTTGAGGAATTACATATGAGTGATCTTCATATTTGGATATTATTTATGAAGTTGTTATCGGTGCTTAATGTGAATAATTATGTGCTAAACTGTTTTAGCAGTTCACAGGGGGAGCACTCGAAGCCTAATGCTTTTGAAATTTTATGTTTTCCTGTGAAAATGATTTTCACTGGAGTCAAGCTTTAAAATATGAGGGCATTGTTTTAGCTGGTTTTTAAGTGGAAATTAATTTGAATATCTCGAATCCAATGTTTTAAACTCACTCAAACAAAGAAACTCGGTAAAACTTGCGTCGGTTTTAATAATTTTCGTAGTGTTAAGTGAAAGTTATAAAGGATTTTGCAGCTTAAAAACATCAGACTTTGTTTCTGAACAATTCTGGGCATAAAAACCATTCGCACGATTATCGCACGATTTTAATTTTTCGCTGCGTTTCGTACTTATTTGCTTTTTAGATACATTTTTAGGTGCTCTAAGGATTTTGAGGAATTACATATGAGTGATCTTCATATTTGGATATTATTTATGAAGTTGTTATCGGTGCTTAATGTGAATAATTATGTGCTAAACTGTTTTAGCAGTTCACAGGGGGAGCACTCGAAGCCTAATGCTTTTGAAATTTTATGTTTTCCTGTGAAAATGATTTTCACTGGAGTCAAGCTTTAAAATATGAAGGCATTGTTTTAGCAGGTTTTTAAGTGGAAATTAATTTGAATATCTCGAATCCAATGTTTTAAACTCACTCAAACAAAGAAACTCGGTAAAACTTGCGTCGGTTTTAATAATTTTCGTAGTGTTAAGTGAAAGTTATAAAGGATTTTGCAGCTTAAAAACATCAGACTTTGTTTCTGAACAATTCTGGGCATAAAAACCATTCGCACGATTATCGCACGATTTTAATTTTTCGCTGCGTTTCGTACTTATTTGCTTTTTAGATACATTTTTAGGTGCTCTAAGGATTTTGAGGAATTACATATGAGTGATCTTCATATTTGGATATTATTTATGAAGTTGTTATCGGTGCTTAATGTGAATAATTATGTGCTAAACTGTTTTAGCAGTTCACAGGGGGAGCACTCGAAGCCTAATGCTTTTGAAATTTTATGTTTTCCTGTGAAAATGATTTTCACTGGAGTCAAGCTTTAAAATATGAAGGCATTGTTTTAGCAGGTTTTTAAGTGGAAATTAATTTGAATATCTCGAATCCAATGTTTTAAACTCACTCAAACAAAGAAACTCGGTAAAACTTGCGTCGGTTTTAATAATTTTCGTAGTGTTAAGTGAAAGTTATAAAGGATTTTGCAGCTTAAAAACATCAGACTTTGTTTCTGAACAATTCTGGGCATAAAAACCATTCGCACGATTATCGCACGATTTTAATTTTTCGCTGCGTTTCGTACTTATTTGCTTTTTAGATACATTTTTAGGTGCTCTAAGGATTTTGAGGAATTACATATGAGTGATCTTCATATTTGGATATTATTTATGAAGTTGTTATCGGTGCTTAATGTGAATAATTATGTGCTAAACTGTTTTAGCAGTTCACAGGGGGAGCACTCGAAGCCTAATGCTTTTGAAATTTTATGTTTTCCTGTGAAAATGATTTTCACTGGAGTCAAGCTTTAAAATATGAGGGCATTGTTTTAGCTGGTTTTTAAGTGGAAATTAATTTGAATATCTCGAATCCAATGTTTTAAACTCACTCAAACAAAGAAACTCGGTAAAACTTGCGTCGGTTTTAATAATTTTCGTAGTGTTAAGTGAAAGTTATAAAGGATTTTGCAGCTTAAAAACATCAGACTTTGTTTCTGAACAATTCTGGGCATAAAAACCATTCGCACGATTATCGCACGATTTTAATTTTTCGCTGCGTTTCGTACTTATTTTCTTTTTAGATACATTTTTAGGTGCTCTAAGGATTTTGAGGAATTACATATGAGTGATCTTCATATTTGGATATTATTTATGAAGTTGTTATCGGTGCTTAATGTGAATAATTATGTGCTAAACTGTTTTAGCAGTTCACAGGGGGAGCACTCGAAGCCTAATGCTTTTGAAATTTTATGTTTTCCTGTGAAAATGATTTTCACTGGAGTCAAGCTTTAAAATATGAAGGCATTGTTTTAGCAGGTTTTTAAGTGGAAATTAATTTGAATATCTCGAATCCAATGTTTTAAACTCACTCAAACAAAGAAACTCGGTAAAACTTGCGTCGGTTTTAATAATTTTCGTAGTGTTAAGTGAAAGTTATAAAGGATTTTGCAGCTTAAAAACATCAGACTTTGTTTCTGAACAATTCTGGGCATAAAAACCATTCGCACGATTATCGCACGATTTTAATTTTTCGCTGCGTTTCGTACTTATTTGCTTTTTAGATACATTTTTAGGTGCTCTAAGGATTTTGAGGAATTACATATGAGTGATCTTCATATTTGGATATTATTTATGAAGTTGTTATCGGTGCTTAATGTGAATAATTATGTGCTAAACTGTTTTAGCAGTTCACAGGGGGAGCACTCGAAGCCTAATGCTTTTGAAATTTTATGTTTTCCTGTGAAAATGATTTTCACTGGAGTCAAGCTTTAAAATATGAGGGCATTGTTTTAGCTGGTTTTTAAGTGGAAATTAATTTGAATATCTCGAATCCAATGTTTTAAACTCACTCAAACAAAGAAACTCGGTAAAACTTGCGTCGGTTTTAATAATTTTCGTAGTGTTAAGTGAAAGTTATAAAGGATTTTGCAGCTTAAAAACATCAGACTTTGTTTCTGAACAATTCTGGGCATAAAAACCATTCGCACGATTATCGCACGATTTTAATTTTTCGCTGCGTTTCGTACTTATTTTCTTTTTAGATACATTTTTAGGTGCTCTAAGGATTTTGAGGAATTACATATGAGTGATCTTCATATTTGGATATTATTTATGAAGTTGTTATCGGTGCTTAATGTGAATAATTATGTGCTAAACTGTTTTAGCAGTTCACAGGGGGAGCACTCGAAGCCTAATGCTTTTGAAATTTTATGTTTTCCTGTGAAAATGATTTTCACTGGAGTCAAGCTTTAAAATATGAAGGCATTGTTTTAGCAGGTTTTTAAGTGGAAATTAATTTGAATATCTCGAATCCAATGTTTTAAACTCACTCAAACAAAGAAACTCGGTAAAACTTGCGTCGGTTTTAATAATTTTCGTAGTGTTAAGTGAAAGTTATAAAGGATTTTGCAGCTTAAAAACATCAGACTTTGTTTCTGAACAATTCTGGGCATAAAAACCATTCGCACGATTATCGCACGATTTTAATTTTTCGCTGCGTTTCGTACTTATTTGCTTTTTAGATACATTTTTAGGTGCTCTAAGGATTTTGAGGAATTACATATGAGTGATCTTCATATTTGGATATTATTTATGAAGTTGTTATCGGTGCTTAATGTGAATAATTATGTGCTAAACTGTTTTAGCAGTTCACAGGGGGAGCACTCGAAGCCTAATGCTTTTGAAATTTTATGTTTTCCTGTGAAAATGATTTTCACTGGAGTCAAGCTTTAAAATATGAGGGCATTGTTTTAGCTGGTTTTTAAGTGGAAATTAATTTGAATATCTCGAATCCAATGTTTTAAACTCACTCAAACAAAGAAACTCGGTAAAACTTGCGTCGGTTTTAATAATTTTCGTAGTGTTAAGTGAAAGTTATAAAGGATTTTGCAGCTTAAAAACATCAGACTTTGTTTCTGAACAATTCTGGGCATAAAAACCATTCGCACGATTATCGCACGATTTTAATTTTTCGCTGCGTTTCGTACTTATTTGCTTTTTAGATACATTTTTAGGTGCTCTAAGGATTTTGAGGAATTACATATGAGTGATCTTCATATTTGGATATTATTTATGAAGTTGTTATCGGTGCTTAATGTGAATAATTATGTGCTAAACTGTTTTAGCAGTTCACAGGGGGAGCACTCGAAGCCTAATGCTTTTGAAATTTTATGTTTTCCTGTGAAAATGATTTTCACTGGAGTCAAGCTTTAAAATATGAGGGCATTGTTTTAGCTGGTTTTTAAGTGGAAATTAATTTGAATATCTCGAATCCAATGTTTTAAACTCACTCAAACAAAGAAACTCGGTAAAACTTGCGTCGGTTTTAATAATTTTCGTAGTGTTAAGTGAAAGTTATAAAGGATTTTGCAGCTTAAAAACATCAGACTTTGTTTCTGAACAATTCTGGGCATAAAAACCATTCGCACGATTATCGCACGATTTTAATTTTTCGCTGCGTTTCGTACTTATTTGCTTTTTAGATACATTTTTAGGTGCTCTAAGGATTTTGAGGAATTACATATGAGTGATCTTCATATTTGGATATTATTTATGAAGTTGTTATCGGTGCTTAATGTGAATAATTATGTGCTAAACTGTTTTAGCAGTTCACAGGGGGAGCACTCGAAGCCTAATGCTTTTGAAATTTTATGTTTTCCTGTGAAAATGATTTTCACTGGAGTCAAGCTTTAAAATATGAAGGCATTGTTTTAGCAGGTTTTTAAGTGGAAATTAATTTGAATATCTCGAATCCAATGTTTTAAACTCACTCAAACAAAGAAACTCGGTAAAACTTGCGTCGGTTTTAATAATTTTCGTAGTGTTAAGTGAAAGTTATAAAGGATTTTGCAGCTTAAAAACATCAGACTTTGTTTCTGAACAATTCTGGGCATAAAAACCATTCGCACGATTATCGCACGATTTTAATTTTTCGCTGCGTTTCGTACTTATTTGCTTTTTAGATACATTTTTAGGTGCTCTAAGGATTTTGAGGAATTACATATGAGTGATCTTCATATTTGGATATTATTTATGAAGTTGTTATCGGTGCTTAATGTGAATAATTATGTGCTAAACTGTTTTAGCAGTTCACAGGGGGAGCACTCGAAGCCTAATGCTTTTGAAATTTTATGTTTTCCTGTGAAAATGATTTTCACTGGAGTCAAGCTTTAAAATATGAAGGCATTGTTTTAGCTGGTTTTTAAGTGGAAATTAATTTGAATATCTCGAATCCAATGTTTTAAACTCACTCAAACAAAGAAACTCGGTAAAACTTGCGTCGGTTTTAATAATTTTCGTAGTGTTAAGTGAAAGTTATAAAGGATTTTGCAGCTTAAAAACATCAGACTTTGTTTCTGAACAATTCTGGGCATAAAAACCATTCGCACGATTATCGCACGATTTTAATTTTTCGCTGCGTTTCGTACTTATTTGCTTTTTAGATACATTTTTAGGTGCTCTAAGGATTTTGAGGAATTACATATGAGTGATCTTCATATTTGGATATTATTTATGAAGTTGTTATCGGTGCTTAATGTGAATAATTATGTGCTAAACTGTTTTAGCAGTTCACAGGGGGAGCACTCGAAGCCTAATGCTTTTGAAATTTTATGTTTTCCTGTGAAAATGATTTTCACTGGAGTCAAGCTTTAAAATATGAAGGCATTGTTTTAGCAGGTTTTTAAGTGGAAATTAATTTGAATATCTCGAATCCAATGTTTTAAACTCACTCAAACAAAGAAACTCGGTAAAACTTGCGTCGGTTTTAATAATTTTCGTAGTGTTAAGTGAAAGTTATAAAGGATTTTGCAGCTTAAAAACATCAGACTTTGTTTCTGAACAATTCTGGGCATAAAAACCATTCGCACGATTATCGCACGATTTTAATTTTTCGCTGCGTTTCGTACTTATTTGCTTTTTAGATACATTTTTAGGTGCTCTAAGGATTTTGAGGAATTACATATGAGTGATCTTCATATTTGGATATTATTTATGAAGTTGTTATCGGTGCTTAATGTGAATAATTATGTGCTAAACTGTTTTAGCAGTTCACAGGGGGAGCACTCGAAGCCTAATGCTTTTGAAATTTTATGTTTTCCTGTGAAAATGATTTTCACTGGAGTCAAGCTTTAAAATATGAAGGCATTGTTTTAGCAGGTTTTTAAGTGGAAATTAATTTGAATATCTCGAATCCAATGTTTTAAACTCACTCAAACAAAGAAACTCGGTAAAACTTGCGTCGGTTTTAATAATTTTCGTAGTGTTAAGTGAAAGTTATAAAGGATTTTGCAGCTTAAAAACATCAGACTTTGTTTCTGAACAATTCTGGGCATAAAAACCATTCGCACGATTATCGCACGATTTTAATTTTTCGCTGCGTTTCGTACTTATTTGCTTTTTTAGATACATTTTTAGGTGCTCTAAGGATTTTGAGGAATTACATATGAGTGATCTTCATATTTGGATATTATTTATGAAGTTGTTATCGGTGCTTAATGTGAATAATTATGTGCTAAACTGTTTTAGCAGTTCACAGGGGGAGCACTCGAAGCCTAATGCTTTTGAAATTTTATGTTTTCCTGTGAAAATGATTTTCACTGGAGTCAAGCTTTAAAATATGAAGGCATTGTTTTAGCAGGTTTTTAAGTGGAAATTAATTTGAATATCTCGAATCCAATGTTTTAAACTCACTCAAACAAAGAAACTCGGTAAAACTTGCGTCGGTTTTAATAATTTTCGTAGTGTTAAGTGAAAGTTATAAAGGATTTTGCAGCTTAAAAACATCAGACTTTGTTTCTGAACAATTCTGGGCATAAAAACCATTCGCACGATTATCGCACGATTTTAATTTTTCGCTGCGTTTCGTACTTATTTGCTTTTTTAGATACATTTTTAGGTGCTCTAAGGATTTTGAGGAATTACATATGAGTGATCTTCATATTTGGATATTATTTATGAAGTTGTTATCGGTGCTTAATGTGAATAATTATGTGCTAAACTGTTTTAGCAGTTCACAGGGGGAGCACTCGAAGCCTAATGCTTTTGAAATTTTATGTTTTCCTGTGAAAATGATTTTCACTGGAGTCAAGCTTTAAAATATGAAGGCATTGTTTTAGCAGGTTTTTAAGTGGAAATTAATTTGAATATCTCGAATCCAATGTTTTAAACTCACTCAAACAAAGAAACTCGGTAAAACTTGCGTCGGTTTTAATAATTTTCGTAGTGTTAAGTGAAAGTTATAAAGGATTTTGCAGCTTAAAAACATCAGACTTTGTTTCTGAACAATTCTGGGCATAAAAACCATTCGCACGATTATCGCACGATTTTAATTTTTCGCTGCGTTTCGTACTTATTTGCTTTTTAGATACATTTTTAGGTGCTCTAAGGATTTTGAGGAATTACATATGAGTGATCTTCATATTTGGATATTATTTATGAAGTTGTTATCGGTGCTTAATGTGAATAATTATGTGCTAAACTGTTTTAGCAGTTCACAAGGGGAGCACTCGAAGCCTAATGCTTTTGAAATTTTATGTTTTCCTGTGAAAATGATTTTCACTGGAGTCAAGCTTTAAAATATGAAGGCATTGTTTTAGCAGGTTTTTAAGTGGAAATTAATTTGAATATCTCGAATCCAATGTTTTAAACTCACTCAAACAAAGAAACTCGGTAAAACTTGCGTCGGTTTTAATAATTTTCGTAGTGTTAAGTGAAAGTTATAAAGGATTTTGCAGCTTAAAAACATCAGACTTTGTTTCTGAACAATTCTGGGCATAAAAACCATTCGCACGATTATCGCACGATTTTAATTTTTCGCTGCGTTTCGTACTTATTTGCTTTTTAGATACATTTTTAGGTGCTCTAAGGATTTTGAGGAATTACATATGAGTGATCTTCATATTTGGATATTATTTATGAAGTTGTTATCGGTGCTTAATGTGAATAATTATGTGCTAAACTGTTTTAGCAGTTCACAGGGGGAGCACTCGAAGCCTAATGCTTTTGAAATTTTATGTTTTCCTGTGAAAATGATTTTCACTGGAGTCAAGCTTTAAAATATGAAGGCATTGTTTTAGCAGGTTTTTAAGTGGAAATTAATTTGAATATCTCGAATCCAATGTTTTAAACTCACTCAAACAAAGAAACTCGGTAAAACTTCCGTCGGTTTTAATAATTTTCGTAGTGTTAAGTGAAAGTTATAAAGGATTTTGCAGCTTAAAAACATCAGACTTTGTTTCTGAACAATTCTGGGCATAAAAACCATTCGCACGATTATCGCACGATTTTAATTTTTCGCTGCGTTTCGTACTTATTTGCTTTTTAGATACATTTTTAGGTGCTCTAAGGATTTTGAGGAATTACATATGAGTGATCTTCATATTTGGATATTATTTATGAAGTTGTTATCGGTGCTTAATGTGAATAATTATGTGCTAAACTGTTTTAGCAGTTCACAGGGGGAGCACTCGAAGCCTAATGCTTTTGAAATTTTATGTTTTCCTGTGAAAATGATTTTCACTGGAGTCAAGCTTTAAAATATGAGGGCATTGTTTTAGCAGGTTTTTAAGTGGAAATTAATTTGAATATCTCGAATCCAATGTTTTAAACTCACTCAAACAAAGAAACTCGGTAAAACTTGCGTCGGTTTTAATAATTTTCGTAGTGTTAAGTGAAAGTTATAAAGGATTTTGCAGCTTAAAAACATCAGACTTTGTTTCTGAACAATTCTGGGCATAAAAACCATTCGCACGATTATCGCACGATTTTAATTTTTCGCTGCGTTTCGTACTTATTTGCTTTTTAGATACATTTTTAGGTGCTCTAAGGATTTTGAGGAATTACATATGAGTGATCTTCATATTTGGATATTATTTATGAAGTTGTTATCGGTGCTTAATGTGAATAATTATGTGCTAAACTGTTTTAGCAGTTCACAGGGGGAGCACTCGAAGCCTAATGCTTTTGAAATTTTATGTTTTCCTGTGAAAATGATTTTCACTGGAGTCAAGCTTTAAAATATGAGGGCATTGTTTTAGCTGGTTTTTAAGTGGAAATTAATTTGAATATCTCGAATCCAATGTTTTAAACTCACTCAAACAAAGAAACTCGGTAAAACTTGCGTCGGTTTTAATAATTTTCGTAGTGTTAAGTGAAAGTTATAAAGGATTTTGCAGCTTAAAAACATCAGACTTTGTTTCTGAACAATTCTGGGCATAAAAACCATTCGCACGATTATCGCACGATTTTAATTTTTCGCTGCGTTTCGTACTTATTTGCTTTTTAGATACATTTTTAGGTGCTCTAAGGATTTTGAGGAATTACATATGAGTGATCTTCATATTTGGATATTATTTATGAAGTTGTTATCGGTGCTTAATGTGAATAATTATGTGCTAAACTGTTTTAGCAGTTCACAGGGGGAGCACTCGAAGCCTAATGCTTTTGAAATTTTATGTTTTCCTGTGAAAATGATTTTCACTGGAGTCAAGCTTTAAAATATGAGGGCATTGTTTTAGCAGGTTTTTAAGTGGAAATTAATTTGAATATCTCGAATCCAATGTTTTAAACTCACTCAAACAAAGAAACTCGGTAAAACTTGCGTCGGTTTTAATAATTTTCGTAGTGTTAAGTGAAAGTTATAAAGGATTTTGCAGCTTAAAAACATCAGACTTTGTTTCTGAACAATTCTGGGCATAAAAACCATTCGCACGATTATCGCACGATTTTAATTTTTCGCTGCGTTTCGTACTTATTTGCTTTTTAGATACATTTTTAGGTGCTCTAAGGATTTTGAGGAATTACATATGAGTGATCTTCATATTTGGATATTATTTATGAAGTTGTTATCGGTGCTTAATGTGAATAATTATGTGCTAAACTGTTTTAGCAGTTCACAGGGGGAGCACTCGAAGCCTAATGCTTTTGAAATTTTATGTTTTCCTGTGAAAATGATTTTCACTGGAGTCAAGCTTTAAAATATGAGGGCATTGTTTTAGCAGGTTTTTAAGTGGAAATTAATTTGAATATCTCGAATCCAATGTTTTAAACTCACTCAAACAAAGAAACTCGGTAAAACTTGCGTCGGTTTTAATAATTTTCGTAGTGTTAAGTGAAAGTTATAAAGGATTTTGCAGCTTAAAAACATCAGACTTTGTTTCTGAACAATTCTCGGCATAAAAACCATTCGCACGATTATCGCACGATTTTAATTTTTCGCTGCGTTTCGTACTTATTTGCTTTTTAGATACATTTTTAGGTGCTCTAAGGATTTTGAGGAATTACATATGAGTGATCTTCATATTTGGATATTATTTATGAAGTTGTTATCGGTGCTTAATGTGAATAATTATGTGCTAAACTGTTTTAGCAGTTCACAGGGGGAGCACTCGAAGCCTAATGCTTTTGAAATTTTATGTTTTCCTGTGAAAATGATTTTCACTGGAGTCAAGCTTTAAAATATGAGGGCATTGTTTTAGCAGGTTTTTAAGTGGAAATTAATTTGAATATCTCGAATCCAATGTTTTAAACTCACTCAAACAAAGAAACTCGGTAAAACTTGCGTCGGTTTTAATAATTTTCGTAGTGTTAAGTGAAAGTTATAAAGGATTTTGCAGCTTAAAAACATCAGACTTTGTTTCTGAACAATTCTGGGCATAAAAACCATTCGCACGATTATCGCACGATTTTAATTTTTCGCTGCGTTTCGTACTTATTTGCTTTTTAGATACATTTTTAGGTGCTCTAAGGATTTTGAGGAATTACATATGAGTGATCTTCATATTTGGATATTATTTATGAAGTTGTTATCGGTGCTTAATGTGAATAATTATGTGCTAAACTGTTTTAGCAGTTCACAGGGGGAGCACTCGAAGCCTAATGCTTTTGAAATTTTATGTTTTCCTGTGAAAATGATTTTCACTGGAGTCAAGCTTTAAAATATGAGGGCATTGTTTTAGCAGGTTTTTAAGTGGAAATTAATTTGAATATCTCGAATCCAATGTTTTAAACTCACTCAAACAAAGAAACTCGGTAAAACTTGCGTCGGTTTTAATAATTTTCGTAGTGTTAAGTGAAAGTTATAAAGGATTTTGCAGCTTAAAAACATCAGACTTTGTTTCTGAACAATTCTGGGCATAAAAACCATTCGCACGATTATCGCACGATTTTAATTTTTCGCTGCGTTTCGTACTTATTTGCTTTTTAGATACATTTTTAGGTGCTCTAAGGATTTTGAGGAATTACATATGAGTGATCTTCATATTTGGATATTATTTATGAAGTTGTTATCGGTGCTTAATGTGAATAATTATGTGCTAAACTGTTTTAGCAGTTCACAGGGGGAGCACTCGAAGCCTAATGCTTTTGAAATTTTATGTTTTCCTGTGAAAATGATTTTCACTGGAGTCAAGCTTTAAAATATGAGGGCATTGTTTTAGCAGGTTTTTAAGTGGAAATTAATTTGAATATCTCGAATCCAATGTTTTAAACTCACTCAAACAAAGAAACTCGGTAAAACTTGCGTCGGTTTTAATAATTTTCGTAGTGTTAAGTGAAAGTTATAAAGGATTTTGCAGCTTAAAAACATCAGACTTTGTTTCTGAACAATTCTGGGCATAAAAACCATTCGCACGATTATCGCACGATTTTAATTTTTCGCTGCGTTTCGTACTTATTTGCTTTTTAGATACATTTTTAGGTGCTCTAAGGATTTTGAGGAATTACATATGAGTGATCTTCATATTTGGATATTATTTATGAAGTTGTTATCGGTGCTTAATGTGAATAATTATGTGCTAAACTGTTTTAGCAGTTCACAGGGGGAGCACTCGAAGCCTAATGCTTTTGAAATTTTATGTTTTCCTGTGAAAATGATTTTCACTGGAGTCAAGCTTTAAAATATGAGGGCATTGTTTTAGCAGGTTTTTAAGTGGAAATTAATTTGAATATCTCGAATCCAATGTTTTAAACTCACTCAAACAAAGAAACTCGGTAAAACTTGCGTCGGTTTTAATAATTTTCGTAGTGTTAAGTGAAAGTTATAAAGGATTTTGCAGCTTAAAAACATCAGACTTTGTTTCTGAACAATTCTCGGCATAAAAACCATTCGCACGATTATCGCACGATTTTAATTTTTCGCTGCGTTTCGTACTTATTTGCTTTTTAGATACATTTTTAGGTGCTCTAAGGATTTTGAGGAATTACATATGAGTGATCTTCATATTTGGATATTATTTATGAAGTTGTTATCGGTGCTTAATGTGAATAATTATGTGCTAAACTGTTTTAGCAGTTCACAGGGGGAGCACTCGAAGCCTAATGCTTTTGAAATTTTATGTTTTCCTGTGAAAATGATTTTCACTGGAGTCAAGCTTTAAAATATGAGGGCATTGTTTTAGCAGGTTTTTAAGTGGAAATTAATTTGAATATCTCGAATCCAATGTTTTAAACTCACTCAAACAAAGAAACTCGGTAAAACTTGCGTCGGTTTTAATAATTTTCGTAGTGTTAAGTGAAAGTTATAAAGGATTTTGCAGCTTAAAAACATCAGACTTTGTTTCTGAACAATTCTCGGCATAAAAACCATTCGCACGATTATCGCACGATTTTAATTTTTCGCTGCGTTTCGTACTTATTTGCTTTTTAGATACATTTTTAGGTGCTCTAAGGATTTTGAGGAATTACATATGAGTGATCTTCATATTTGGATATTATTTATGAAGTTGTTATCGGTGCTTAATGTGAATAATTATGTGCTAAACTGTTTTAGCAGTTCACAGGGGGAGCACTCGAAGCCTAATGCTTTTGAAATTTTATGTTTTCCTGTGAAAATGATTTTCACTGGAGTCAAGCTTTAAAATATGAAGGCATTGTTTTAGCAGGTTTTTAAGTGGAAATTAATTTGAATATCTCGAATCCAATGTTTTAAACTCACTCAAACAAAGAAACTCGGTAAAACTTGCGTCGGTTTTAATAATTTTCGTAGTGTTAAGTGAAAGTTATAAAGGATTTTGCAGCTTAAAAACATCAGACTTTGTTTCTGAACAATTCTGGGCATAAAAACCATTCGCACGATTATCGCACGATTTTAATTTTTCGCTGCGTTTCGTACTTATTTGCTTTTTTAGATACATTTTTAGGTTCTCTAAGGATTTTGAGGAATTACATATGAGTGATCTTCATATTTGGATATTATTTATGAAGTTGTTATCGGTGCTTAATGTGAATAATTATGTGCTAAACTGTTTTAGCAGTTCACAGGGGGAGCACTCGAAGCCTAATGCTTTTGAAATTTTATGTTTTCCTGTGAAAATGATTTTCACTGGAGTCAAGCTTTAAAATATGAAGGCATTGTTTTAGCAGGTTTTTAAGTGGAAATTAATTTGAATATCTCGAATCCAATGTTTTAAACTCACTCAAACAAAGAAACTCGGTAAAACTTGCGTCGGTTTTAATAATTTTCGTAGTGTTAAGTGAAAGTTATAAAGGATTTTGCAGCTTAAAAACATCAGACTTTGTTTCTGAACAATTCTGGGCATAAAAACCATTCGCACGATTATCGCACGATTTTAATTTTTCGCTGCGTTTCGTACTTATTTGCTTTTTTAGATACATTTTTAGGTGCTCTAAGGATTTTGAGGAATTACATATGAGTGATCTTCATATTTGGATATTATTTATGAAGTTGTTATCGGTGCTTAATGTGAATAATTATGTGCTAAACTGTTTTAGCAGTTCACAGGGGGAGCACTCGAAGCCTAATGCTTTTGAAATTTTATGTTTTCCTGTGAAAATGATTTTCACTGGAGTCAAGCTTTAAAATATGAAGGCATTGTTTTAGCAGGTTTTTAAGTGGAAATTAATTTGAATATCTCGAATCCAATGTTTTAAACTCACTCAAACAAAGAAACTCGGTAAAACTTGCGTCGGTTTTAATAATTTTCGTAGTGTTAAGTGAAAGTTATAAAGGATTTTGCAGCTTAAAAACATCAGACTTTGTTTCTGAACAATTCTGGGCATAAAAACCATTCGCACGATTATCGCACGATTTTAATTTTTCGCTGCGTTTCGTACTTATTTGCTTTTTTAGATACATTTTTAGGTGCTCTAAGGATTTTGAGGAATTACATATGAGTGATCTTCATATTTGGATATTATTTATGAAGTTGTTATCGGTGCTTAATGTGAATAATTATGTGCTAAACTGTTTTAGCAGTTCACAGGGGGAGCACTCGAAGCCTAATGCTTTTGAAATTTTATGTTTTCCTGTGAAAATGATTTTCACTGGAGTCAAGCTTTAAAATATGAAGGCATTGTTTTAGCAGGTTTTTAAGTGGAAATTAATTTGAATATCTCGAATCCAATGTTTTAAACTCACTCAAACAAAGAAACTCGGTAAAACTTGCGTCGGTTTTAATAATTTTCGTAGTGTTAAGTGAAAGTTATAAAGGATTTTGCAGCTTAAAAACATCAGACTTTGTTTCTGAACAATTCTGGGCATAAAAACCATTCGCACGATTATCGCACGATTTTAATTTTTCGCTGCGTTTCGTACTTATTTGCTTTTTAGATACATTTTTAGGTGCTCTAAGGATTTTGAGGAATTACATATGAGTGATCTTCATATTTGGATATTATTTATGAAGTTGTTATCGGTGCTTAATGTGAATAATTATGTGCTAAACTGTTTTAGCAGTTCACAGGGGGAGCACTCGAAGCCTAATGCTTTTGAAATTTTATGTTTTCCTGTGAAAATGATTTTCACTGGAGTCAAGCTTTAAAATATGAAGGCATTGTTTTAGCAGGTTTTTAAGTGGAAATTAATTTGAATATCTCGAATCCAATGTTTTAAACTCACTCAAACAAAGAAACTCGGTAAAACTTGCGTCGGTTTTAATAATTTTCGTAGTGTTAAGTGAAAGTTATAAAGGATTTTGCAGCTTAAAAACATCAGACTTTGTTTCTGAACAATTCTGGGCATAAAAACCATTCGCACGATTATCGCACGATTTTAATTTTTCGCTGCGTTTCGTACTTATTTGCTTTTTAGATACATTTTTAGGTGCTCTAAGGATTTTGAGGAATTACATATGAGTGATCTTCATATTTGGATATTATTTATGAAGTTGTTATCGGTGCTTAATGTGAATAATTATGTGCTAAACTGTTTTAGCAGTTCACAGGGGGAGCACTCGAAGCCTAATGCTTTTGAAATTTTATGTTTTCCTGTGAAAATGATTTTCACTGGAGTCAAGCTTTAAAATATGAGGGCATTGTTTTAGCAGGTTTTTAAGTGGAAATTAATTTGAATATCTCGAATCCAATGTTTTAAACTCACTCAAACAAAGAAACTCGGTAAAACTTGCGTCGGTTTTAATAATTTTCGTAGTGTTAAGTGAAAGTTATAAAGGATTTTGCAGCTTAAAAACATCAGACTTTGTTTCTGAACAATTCTGGGCATAAAAACCATTCGCACGATTATCGCACGATTTTAATTTTTCGCTGCGTTTCGTACTTATTTGCTTTTTTAGATACATTTTTAGGTGCTCTAAGGATTTTGAGGAATTACATATGAGTGATCTTCATATTTGGATATTATTTATGAAGTTGTTATCGGTGCTTAATGTGAATAATTATGTGCTAAACTGTTTTAGCAGTTCACAGGGGGAGCACTCGAAGCCTAATGCTTTTGAAATTTTATGTTTTCCTGTGAAAATGATTTTCACTGGAGTCAAGCTTTAAAATATGAAGGCATTGTTTTAGCAGGTTTTTAAGTGGAAATTAATTTGAATATCTCGAATCCAATGTTTTAAACTCACTCAAACAAAGAAACTCGGTAAAACTTGCGTCGGTTTTAATAATTTTCGTAGTGTTAAGTGAAAGTTATAAAGGATTTTGCAGCTTAAAAACATCAGACTTTGTTTCTGAACAATTCTGGGCATAAAAACCATTCGCACGATTATCGCACGATTTTAATTTTTCGCTGCGTTTCGTACTTATTTGCTTTTTTAGATACATTTTTAGGTGCTCTAAGGATTTTGAGGAATTACATATGAGTGATCTTCATATTTGGATATTATTTATGAAGTTGTTATCGGTGCTTAATGTGAATAATTATGTGCTAAACTGTTTTAGCAGTTCACAGGGGGAGCACTCGAAGCCTAATGCTTTTGAAATTTTATGTTTTCCTGTGAAAATGATTTTCACTGGAGTCAAGCTTTAAAATATGAGGGCATTGTTTTAGCAGGTTTTTAAGTGGAAATTAATTTGAATATCTCGAATCCAATGTTTTAAACTCACTCAAACAAAGAAACTCGGTAAAACTTGCGTCGGTTTTAATAATTTTCGTAGTGTTAAGTGAAAGTTATAAAGGATTTTGCAGCTTAAAAACATCAGACTTTGTTTCTGAACAATTCTCGGCATAAAAACCATTCGCACGATTATCGCACGATTTTAATTTTTCGCTGCGTTTCGTACTTATTTGCTTTTTAGATACATTTTTAGGTGCTCTAAGGATTTTGAGGAATTACATATGAGTGATCTTCATATTTGGATATTATTTATGAAGTTGTTATCGGTGCTTAATGTGAATAATTATGTGCTAAACTGTTTTAGCAGTTCACAGGGGGAGCACTCGAAGCCTAATGCTTTTGAAATTTTATGTTTTCCTGTGAAAATGATTTTCACTGGAGTCAAGCTTTAAAATATGAAGTCATTGTTTTAGCAGGTTTTTAAGTGGAAATTAATTTGAATATCTCGAATCCAATGTTTTAAACTCACTCAAACAAAGAAACTCGGTAAAACTTGCGTCGGTTTTAATAATTTTCGTAGTGTTAAGTGAAAGTTATAAAGGATTTTGCAGCTTAAAAACATCAGACTTTGTTTCTGAACAATTCTGGGCATAAAAACCATTCGCACGATTATCGCACGATTTTAATTTTTCGCTGCGTTTCGTACTTATTTGCTTTTTAGATACATTTTTAGGTGCTCTAAGGATTTTGAGGAATTACATATGAGTGATCTTCATATTTGGATATTATTTATGAAGTTGTTATCGGTGCTTAATGTGAATAATTATGTGCTAAACTGTTTTAGCAGTTCACAGGGGGAGCACTCGAAGCCTAATGCTTTTGAAATTTTATGTTTTCCTGTAAAAATGATTTTCACTGGAGTCAAGCTTTAAAATATGAGGGCATTGTTTTAGCAGGTTTTTAAGTGGAAATTAATTTGAATATCTCGAATCCAATGTTTTAAACTCACTCAAACAAAGAAACTCGGTAAAACTTGCGTCGGTTTTAATAATTTTCGTAGTGTTAAGTGAAAGTTATAAAGGATTTTGCAGCTTAAAAACATCAGACTTTGTTTCTGAACAATTCTGGGCATAAAAACCATTCGCACGATTATCGCACGATTTTAATTTTTCGCTGCGTTTCGTACTTATTTGCTTTTTAGATACATTTTTAGGTGCTCTAAGGATTTTGAGGAATTACATATGAGTGATCTTCATATTTGGATATTATTTATGAAGTTGTTATCGGTGCTTAATGTGAATAATTATGTGCTAAACTGTTTTAGCAGTTCACAGGGGGAGCACTCGAAGCCTAATGCTTTTGAAATTTTATGTTTTCCTGTGAAAATGATTTTCACTGGAGTCAAGCTTTAAAATATGAGGGCATTGTTTTAGCAGGTTTTTAAGTGGAAATTAATTTGAATATCTCGAATCCAATGTTTTAAACTCACTCAAACAAAGAAACTCGGTAAAACTTGCGTCGGTTTTAATAATTTTCGTAGTGTTAAGTGAAAGTTATAAAGGATTTTGCAGCTTAAAAACATCAGACTTTGTTTCTGAACAATTCTGGGCATAAAAACCATTCGCACGATTATCGCACGATTTTAATTTTTCGCTGCGTTTCGTACTTATTTGCTTTTTAGATACATTTTTAGGTGCTCTAAGGATTTTGAGGAATTACATATGAGTGATCTTCATATTTGGATATTATTTATGAAGTTGTTATCGGTGCTTAATGTGAATAATTATGTGCTAAACTGTTTTAGCAGTTCACAGGGGGAGCACTCGAAGCCTAATGCTTTTGAAATTTTATGTTTTCCTGTGAAAATGATTTTCACTGGAGTCAAGCTTTAAAATATGAAGGCATTGTTTTAGCAGGTTTTTAAGTGGAAATTAATTTGAATATCTCGAATCCAATGTTTTAAACTCACTCAAACAAAGAAACTCGGTAAAACTTGCGTCGGTTTTAATAATTTTCGTAGTGTTAAGTGAAAGTTATAAAGGATTTTGCAGCTTAAAAACATCAGACTTTGTTTCTGAACAATTCTGGGCATAAAAACCATTCGCACGATTATCGCACGATTTTAATTTTTCGCTGCGTTTCGTACTTATTTGCTTTTTAGATACATTTTTAGGTGCTCTAAGGATTTTGAGGAATTACATATGAGTGATCTTCATATTTGGATATTATTTATGAAGTTGTTATCGGTGCTTAATGTGAATAATTATGTGCTAAACTGTTTTAGCAGTTCACAGGGGGAGCACTCGAAGCCTAATGCTTTTGAAATTTTATGTTTTCCTGTGAAAATGATTTTCACTGGAGTCAAGCTTTAAAATATGAGGGCATTGTTTTAGCAGGTTTTTAAGTGGAAATTAATTTGAATATCTCGAATCCAATGTTTTAAACTCACTCAAACAAAGAAACTCGGTAAAACTTGCGTCGGTTTTAATAATTTTCGTAGTGTTAAGTGAAAGTTATAAAGGATTTTGCAGCTTAAAAACATCAGACTTTGTTTCTGAACAATTCTGGGCATAAAAACCATTCGCACGATTATCGCACGATTTTAATTTTTCGCTGCGTTTCGTACTTATTTGCTTTTTAGATACATTTTTAGGTGCTCTAAGGATTTTGAGGAATTACATATGAGTGATCTTCATATTTGGATATTATTTATGAAGTTGTTATCGGTGCTTAATGTGAATAATTATGTGCTAAACTGTTTTAGCAGTTCACAGGGGGAGCACTCGAAGCCTAATGCTTTTGAAATTTTATGTTTTCCTGTGAAAATGATTTTCACTGGAGTCAAGCTTTAAAATATGAAGGCATTGTTTTAGCAGGTTTTTAAGTGGAAATTAATTTGAATATCTCGAATCCAATGTTTTAAACTCACTCAAACAAAGAAACTCGGTAAAACTTGCGTCGGTTTTAATAATTTTCGTAGTGTTAAGTGAAAGTTATAAAGGATTTTGCAGCTTAAAAACATCAGACTTTGTTTCTGAACAATTCTGGGCATAAAAACCATTCGCACGATTATCGCACGATTTTAATTTTTCGCTGCGTTTCGTACTTATTTGCTTTTTAGATACATTTTTAGGTGCTCTAAGGATTTTGAGGAATTACATATGAGTGATCTTCATATTTGGATATTATTTATGAAGTTGTTATCGGTGCTTAATGTGAATAATTATGTGCTAAACTGTTTTAGCAGTTCACAGGGGGAGCACTCGAAGCCTAATGCTTTTGAAATTTTATGTTTTCCTGTGAAAATGATTTTCACTGGAGTCAAGCTTTAAAATATGAGGGCATTGTTTTAGCAGGTTTTTAAGTGGAAATTAATTTGAATATCTCGAATCCAATGTTTTAAACTCACTCAAACAAAGAAACTCGGTAAAACTTGCGTCGGTTTTAATAATTTTCGTAGTGTTAAGTGAAAGTTATAAAGGATTTTGCAGCTTAAAAACATCAGACTTTGTTTCTGAACAATTCTGGGCATAAAAACCATTCGCACGATTATCGCACGATTTTAATTTTTCGCTGCGTTT
The DNA here is from genome assembly GCF_047325235.1 of Durio zibethinus. Classification (NCBI taxonomy): domain Eukaryota; kingdom Viridiplantae; phylum Streptophyta; class Magnoliopsida; order Malvales; family Malvaceae; genus Durio; species Durio zibethinus. The sequence goes on from NC_143162.1 coordinate 24,966,987, forward strand.
CGTACTTATTTGCTTTTTAGATACATTTTTAGGTGCTCTAAGGATTTTGAGGAATTACATATGAGTGATCTTCATATTTGGATATTATTTATGAAGTTGTTATCGGTGCTTAATGTGAATAATTATGTGCTAAACTGTTTTAGCAGTTCACAGGGGGAGCACTCGAAGCCTAATGCTTTTGAAATTTTATGTTTTCCTGTGAAAATGATTTTCACTGGAGTCAAGCTTTAAAATATGAAGGCATTGTTTTAGCAGGTTTTTAAGTGGAAATTAATTTGAATATCTCGAATCCAATGTTTTAAACTCACTCAAACAAAGAAACTCGGTAAAACTTGCGTCGGTTTTAATAATTTTCGTAGTGTTAAGTGAAAGTTATAAAGGATTTTGCAGCTTAAAAACATCAGACTTTGTTTCTGAACAATTCTGGGCATAAAAACCATTCGCACGATTATCGCACGATTTTAATTTTTCGCTGCGTTTCGTACTTATTTGCTTTTTAGATACATTTTTAGGTGCTCTAAGGATTTTGAGGAATTACATATGAGTGATCTTCATATTTGGATATTATTTATGAAGTTGTTATCGGTGCTTAATGTGAATAATTATGTGCTAAACTGTTTTAGCAGTTCACAGGGGGAGCACTCGAAGCCTAATGCTTTTGAAATTTTATGTTTTCCTGTGAAAATGATTTTCACTGGAGTCAAGCTTTAAAATATGAGGGCATTGTTTTAGCAGGTTTTTAAGTGGAAATTAATTTGAATATCTCGAATCCAATGTTTTAAACTCACTCAAACAAAGAAACTCGGTAAAACTTGCGTCGGTTTTAATAATTTTCGTAGTGTTAAGTGAAAGTTATAAAGGATTTTGCAGCTTAAAAACATCAGACTTTGTTTCTGAACAATTCTGGGCATAAAAACCATTCGCACGATTATCGCACGATTTTAATTTTTCGCTGCGTTTCGTACTTATTTGCTTTTTAGATACATTTTTAGGTGCTCTAAGGATTTTGAGGAATTACATATGAGTGATCTTCATATTTGGATATTATTTATGAAGTTGTTATCGGTGCTTAATGTGAATAATTATGTGCTAAACTGTTTTAGCAGTTCACAGGGGGAGCACTCGAAGCCTAATGCTTTTGAAATTTTATGTTTTCCTGTGAAAATGATTTTCACTGGAGTCAAGCTTTAAAATATGAAGGCATTGTTTTAGCAGGTTTTTAAGTGGAAATTAATTTGAATATCTCGAATCCAATGTTTTAAACTCACTCAAACAAAGAAACTCGGTAAAACTTGCGTCGGTTTTAATAATTTTCGTAGTGTTAAGTGAAAGTTATAAAGGATTTTGCAGCTTAAAAACATCAGACTTTGTTTCTGAACAATTCTGGGCATAAAAACCATTCGCACGATTATCGCACGATTTTAATTTTTCGCTGCGTTTCGTACTTATTTGCTTTTTAGATACATTTTTAGGTGCTCTAAGGATTTTGAGGAATTACATATGAGTGATCTTCATATTTGGATATTATTTATGAAGTTGTTATCGGTGCTTAATGTGAATAATTATGTGCTAAACTGTTTTAGCAGTTCACAGGGGGAGCACTCGAAGCCTAATGCTTTTGAAATTTTATGTTTTCCTGTGAAAATGATTTTCACTGGAGTCAAGCTTTAAAATATGAGGGCATGGTTTTAGCAGGTTTTTAAGTGGAAATTAATTTGAATATCTCGAATCCAATGTTTTAAACTCACTCAAACAAAGAAACTCGGTAAAACTTGCGTCGGTTTTAATAATTTTCGTAGTGTTAAGTGAAAGTTATAAAGGATTTTGCAGCTTAAAAACATCAGACTTTGTTTCTGAACAATTCTGGGCATAAAAACCATTCGCACGATTATCGCACGATTTTAATTTTTCGCTGCGTTTCGTACTTATTTGCTTTTTAGATACATTTTTAGGTGCTCTAAGGATTTTGAGGAATTACATATGAGTGATCTTCATATTTGGATATTATTTATGAAGTTGTTATCGGTGCTTAATGTGAATAATTATGTGCTAAACTGTTTTAGCAGTTCACAGGGGGAGCACTCGAAGCCTAATGCTTTTGAAATTTTATGTTTTCCTGTGAAAATGATTTTCACTGGAGTCAAGCTTTAAAATATGAAGGCATTGTTTTAGCAGGTTTTTAAGTGGAAATTAATTTGAATATCTCGAATCCAATGTTTTAAACTCACTCAAACAAAGAAACTCGGTAAAACTTGCGTCGGTTTTAATAATTTTCGTAGTGTTAAGTGAAAGTTATAAAGGATTTTGCAGCTTAAAAACATCAGACTTTGTTTCTGAACAATTCTGGGCATAAAAACCATTCGCACGATTATCGCACGATTTTAATTTTTCGCTGCGTTTCGTACTTATTTGCTTTTTAGATACATTTTTAGGTGCTCTAAGGATTTTGAGGAATTACATATGAGTGATCTTCATATTTGGATATTATTTATGAAGTTGTTATCGGTGCTTAATGTGAATAATTATGTGCTAAACTGTTTTAGCAGTTCACAGGGGGAGCACTCGAAGCCTAATGCTTTTGAAATTTTATGTTTTCCTGTGAAAATGATTTTCACTGGAGTCAAGCTTTAAAATATGAGGGCATGGTTTTAGCAGGTTTTTAAGTGGAAATTAATTTGAATATCTCGAATCCAATGTTTTAAACTCACTCAAACAAAGAAACTCGGTAAAACTTGCGTCGGTTTTAATAATTTTCGTAGTGTTAAGTGAAAGTTATAAAGGATTTTGCAGCTTAAAAACATCAGACTTTGTTTCTGAACAATTCTGGGCATAAAAACCATTCGCACGATTATCGCACGATTTTAATTTTTCGCTGCGTTTCGTACTTATTTGCTTTTTAGATACATTTTTAGGTGCTCTAAGGATTTTGAGGAATTACATATGAGTGATCTTCATATTTGGATATTATTTATGAAGTTGTTATCGGTGCTTAATGTGAATAATTATGTGCTAAACTGTTTTAGCAGTTCACAGGGGGAGCACTCGAAGCCTAATGCTTTTGAAATTTTATGTTTTCCTGTGAAAATGATTTTCACTGGAGTCAAGCTTTAAAATATGAAGGCATTGTTTTAGCAGGTTTTTAAGTGGAAATTAATTTGAATATCTCGAATCCAATGTTTTAAACTCACTCAAACAAAGAAACTCGGTAAAACTTGCGTCGGTTTTAATAATTTTCGTAGTGTTAAGTGAAAGTTATAAAGGATTTTGCAGCTTAAAAACATCAGACTTTGTTTCTGAACAATTCTGGGCATAAAAACCATTCGCACGATTATCGTACGATTTTAATTTTTCGCTGCGTTTCGTACTTATTTGCTTTTTAGATACATTTTTAGGTGCTCTAAGGATTTTGAGGAATTACATATGAGTGATCTTCATATTTGGATATTATTTATGAAGTTGTTATCGGTGCTTAATGTGAATAATTATGTGCTAAACTGTTTTAGCAGTTCACAGGGGGAGCACTCGAAGCCTAATGCTTTTGAAATTTTATGTTTTCCTGTGAAAATGATTTTCACTGGAGTCAAGCTTTAAAATATGAAGGCATTGTTTTAGCAGGTTTTTAAGTGGAAATTAATTTGAATATCTCGAATCCAATGTTTTAAACTCACTCAAACAAAGAAACTCGGTAAAACTTGCGTCGGTTTTAATAATTTTCGTAGTGTTAAGTGAAAGTTATAAAGGATTTTGCAGCTTAAAAACATCAGACTTTGTTTCTGAACAATTCTGGGCATAAAAACCATTCGCACGATTATCGCACGATTTCAATTTTTCGCTGCGTTTCGTACTTATTTGCTTTTTAGATACATTTTTAGGTGCTCTAAGGATTTTGAGGAATTACATATGAGTGATCTTCATATTTGGATATTATTTATGAAGTTGTTATCGGTGCTTAATGTGAATAATTATGTGCTAAACTGTTTTAGCAGTTCACAGGGGGAGCACTCGAAGCCTAATGCTTTTGAAATTTTATGTTTTCCTGTGAAAATGATTTTCACTGGAGTCAAGCTTTAAAATATGAAGGCATTGTTTTAGCAGGTTTTTAAGTGGAAATTAATTTGAATATCTCGAATCCAATGTTTTAAACTCACTCAAACAAAGAAACTCGGTAAAACTTGCGTCGGTTTTAATAATTTTCGTAGTGTTAAGTGAAAGTTATAAAGGATTTTGCAGCTTAAAAACATCAGACTTTGTTTCTGAACAATTCTGGGCATAAAAACCATTCGCACGATTATCGCACGATTTTAATTTTTCGCTGCGTTTCGTACTTATTTGCTTTTTAGATACATTTTTAGGTGCTCTAAGGATTTTGAGGAATTACATATGAGTGATCTTCATATTTGGATATTATTTATGAAGTTGTTATCGGTGCTTAATGTGAATAATTATGTGCTAAACTGTTTTAGCAGTTCACAGGGGGAGCACTCGAAGCCTAATGCTTTTGAAATTTTATGTTTTCCTGTGAAAATGATTTTCACTGGAGTCAAGCTTTAAAATATGAAGGCATTGTTTTAGCAGGTTTTTAAGTGGAAATTAATTTGAATATCTCGAATCCAATGTTTTAAACTCACTCAAACAAAGAAACTCGGTAAAACTTGCGTCGGTTTTAATAATTTTCGTAGTGTTAAGTGAAAGTTATAAAGGATTTTGCAGCTTAAAAACATCAGACTTTGTTTCTGAACAATTCTGGGCATAAAAACCATTCGCACGATTATCGCACGATTTCAATTTTTCGCTGCGTTTCGTACTTATTTGCTTTTTAGATACATTTTTAGGTGCTCTAAGGATTTTGAGGAATTACATATGAGTGATCTTCATATTTGGATATTATTTATGAAGTTGTTATCGGTGCTTAATGTGAATAATTATGTGCTAAACTGTTTTAGCAGTTCACAGGGGGAGCACTCGAAGCCTAATGCTTTTGAAATTTTATGTTTTCCTGTGAAAATGATTTTCACTGGAGTCAAGCTTTAAAATATGAAGGCATTGTTTTAGCAGGTTTTTAAGTGGAAATTAATTTGAATATCTCGAATCCAATGTTTTAAACTCACTCAAACAAAGAAACTCGGTAAAACTTGCGTCGGTTTTAATAATTTTCGTAGTGTTAAGTGAAAGTTATAAAGGATTTTGCAGCTTAAAAACATCAGACTTTGTTTCTGAACAATTCTGGGCATAAAAACCATTCGCACGATTATCGCACGATTTTAATTTTTCGCTGCGTTTCGTACTTATTTGCTTTTTAGATACATTTTTAGGTGCTCTAAGGATTTTGAGGAATTACATATGAGTGATCTTCATATTTGGATATTATTTATGAAGTTGTTATCGGTGCTTAATGTGAATAATTATGTGCTAAACTGTTTTAGCAGTTCACAGGGGGAGCACTCGAAGCCTAATGCTTTTGAAATTTTATGTTTTCCTGTGAAAATGATTTTCACTGGAGTCAAGCTTTAAAATATGAGGGCATTGTTTTAGCAGGTTTTTAAGTGGAAATTAATTTGAATATCTCGAATCCAATGTTTTAAACTCACTCAAACAAAGAAACTCGGTAAAACTTGCGTCGGTTTTAATAATTTTCGTAGTGTTAAGTGAAAGTTATAAAGGATTTTGCAGCTTAAAAACATCAGACTTTGTTTCTGAACAATTCTGGGCATAAAAACCATTCGCACGATTATCGCACGATTTTAATTTTTCGCTGCGTTTCGTACTTATTTGCTTTTTAGATACATTTTTAGGTGCTCTAAGGATTTTGAGGAATTACATATGAGTGATCTTCATATTTGGATATTATTTATGAAGTTGTTATCGGTGCTTAATGTGAATAATTATGTGCTAAACTGTTTTAGCAGTTCACAGGGGGAGCACTCGAAGCCTAATGCTTTTGAAATTTTATGTTTTCCTGTGAAAATGATTTTCACTGGAGTCAAGCTTTAAAATATGAAGGCATTGTTTTAGCAGGTTTTTAAGTGGAAATTAATTTGAATATCTCGAATCCAATGTTTTAAACTCACTCAAACAAAGAAACTCGGTAAAACTTGCGTCGGTTTTAATAATTTTCGTAGTGTTAAGTGAAAGTTATAAAGGATTTTGCAGCTTAAAAACATCAGACTTTGTTTCTGAACAATTCTGGGCATAAAAACCATTCGCACGATTATCGCACGATTTCAATTTTTCGCTGCGTTTCGTACTTATTTGCTTTTTAGATACATTTTTAGGTGCTCTAAGGATTTTGAGGAATTACATATGAGTGATCTTCATATTTGGATATTATTTATGAAGTTGTTATCGGTGCTTAATGTGAATAATTATGTGCTAAACTGTTTTAGCAGTTCACAGGGGGAGCACTCGAAGCCTAATGCTTTTGAAATTTTATGTTTTCCTGTGAAAATGATTTTCACTGGAGTCAAGCTTTAAAATATGAGGGCATTGTTTTAGCAGGTTTTTAAGTGGAAATTAATTTGAATATCTCGAATCCAATGTTTTAAACTCACTCAAACAAAGAAACTCGGTAAAACTTGCGTCGGTTTTAATAATTTTCGTAGTGTTAAGTGAAAGTTATAAAGGATTTTGCAGCTTAAAAACATCAGACTTTGTTTCTGAACAATTCTCGGCATAAAAACCATTCGCACGATTATCGCACGATTTTAATTTTTCGCTGCGTTTCGTACTTATTTGCTTTTTAGATACATTTTTAGGTGCTCTAAGGATTTTGAGGAATTACATATGAGTGATCTTCATATTTGGATATTATTTATGAAGTTGTTATCGGTGCTTAATGTGAATAATTATGTGCTAAACTGTTTTAGCAGTTCACAGGGGGAGCACTCGAAGCCTAATGCTTTTGAAATTTTATGTTTTCCTGTGAAAATGATTTTCACTGGAGTCAAGCTTTAAAATATGAAGGCATTGTTTTAGCAGGTTTTTAAGTGGAAATTAATTTGAATATCTCGAATCCAATGTTTTAAACTCACTCAAACAAAGAAACTCGGTAAAACTTGCGTCGGTTTTAATAATTTTCGTAGTGTTAAGTGAAAGTTATAAAGGATTTTGCAGCTTAAAAACATCAGACTTTGTTTCTGAACAATTCTGGGCATAAAAACCATTCGCACGATTATCGCACGATTTCAATTTTTCGCTGCGTTTCGTACTTATTTGCTTTTTAGATACATTTTTAGGTGCTCTAAGGATTTTGAGGAATTACATATGAGTGATCTTCATATTTGGATATTATTTATGAAGTTGTTATCGGTGCTTAATGTGAATAATTATGTGCTAAACTGTTTTAGCAGTTCACAGGGGGAGCACTCGAAGCCTAATGCTTTTGAAATTTTATGTTTTCCTGTGAAAATGATTTTCACTGGAGTCAAGCTTTAAAATATGAGGGCATTGTTTTAGCAGGTTTTTAAGTGGAAATTAATTTGAATATCTCGAATCCAATGTTTTAAACTCACTCAAACAAAGAAACTCGGTAAAACTTGCGTCGGTTTTAATAATTTTCGTAGTGTTAAGTGAAAGTTATAAAGGATTTTGCAGCTTAAAAACATCAGACTTTGTTTCTGAACAATTCTCGGCATAAAAACCATTCGCACGATTATCGCACGATTTTAATTTTTCGCTGCGTTTCGTACTTATTTGCTTTTTAGATACATTTTTAGGTGCTCTAAGGATTTTGAGGAATTACATATGAGTGATCTTCATATTTGGATATTATTTATGAAGTTGTTATCGGTGCTTAATGTGAATAATTATGTGCTAAACTGTTTTAGCAGTTCACAGGGGGAGCACTCGAAGCCTAATGCTTTTGAAATTTTATGTTTTCCTGTGAAAATGATTTTCACTGGAGTCAAGCTTTAAAATATGAAGGCATTGTTTTAGCAGGTTTTTAAGTGGAAATTAATTTGAATATCTCGAATCCAATGTTTTAAACTCACTCAAACAAAGAAACTCGGTAAAACTTGCGTCGGTTTTAATAATTTTCGTAGTGTTAAGTGAAAGTTATAAAGGATTTTGCAGCTTAAAAACATCAGACTTTGTTTCTGAACAATTCTGGGCATAAAAACCATTCGCACGATTATCGCACGATTTTAATTTTTCGCTGCGTTTCGTACTTATTTGCTTTTTAGATACATTTTTAGGTGCTCTAAGGATTTTGAGGAATTACATATGAGTGATCTTCATATTTGGATATTATTTATGAAGTTGTTATCGGTGCTTAATGTGAATAATTATGTGCTAAACTGTTTTAGCAGTTCACAGGGGGAGCACTCGAAGCCTAATGCTTTTGAAATTTTATGTTTTCCTGTGAAAATGATTTTCACTGGAGTCAAGCTTTAAAATATGAGGGCATTGTTTTAGCAGGTTTTTAAGTGGAAATTAATTTGAATATCTCGAATCCAATGTTTTAAACTCACTCAAACAAAGAAACTCGGTAAAACTTGCGTCGGTTTTAATAATTTTCGTAGTGTTAAGTGAAAGTTATAAAGGATTTTGCAGCTTAAAAACATCAGACTTTGTTTCTGAACAATTCTGGGCATAAAAACCATTCGCACGATTATCGCACGATTTTAATTTTTCGCTGCGTTTCGTACTTATTTGCTTTTTAGATACATTTTTAGGTGCTCTAAGGATTTTGAGGAATTACATATGAGTGATCTTCATATTTGGATATTATTTATGAAGTTGTTATCGGTGCTTAATGTGAATAATTATGTGCTAAACTGTTTTAGCAGTTCACAGGGGGAGCACTCGAAGCCTAATGCTTTTGAAATTTTATGTTTTCCTGTGAAAATGATTTTCACTGGAGTCAAGCTTTAAAATATGAAGGCATTGTTTTAGCAGGTTTTTAAGTGGAAATTAATTTGAATATCTCGAATCCAATGTTTTAAACTCACTCAAACAAAGAAACTCGGTAAAACTTGCGTCGGTTTTAATAATTTTCGTAGTGTTAAGTGAAAGTTATAAAGGATTTTGCAGCTTAAAAACATCAGACTTTGTTTCTGAACAATTCTGGGCATAAAAACCATTCGCACGATTATCGCACGATTTTAATTTTTCGCTGCGTTTCGTACTTATTTGCTTTTTAGATACATTTTTAGGTGCTCTAAGGATTTTGAGGAATTACATATGAGTGATCTTCATATTTGGATATTATTTATGAAGTTGTTATCGGTGCTTAATGTGAATAATTATGTGCTAAACTGTTTTAGCAGTTCACAGGGGGAGCACTCGAAGCCTAATGCTTTTGAAATTTTATGTTTTCCTGTGAAAATGATTTTCACTGGAGTCAAGCTTTAAAATATGAAGGCATTGTTTTAGCAGGTTTTTAAGTGGAAATTAATTTGAATATCTCGAATCCAATGTTTTAAACTCACTCAAACAAAGAAACTCGGTAAAACTTGCGTCGGTTTTAATAATTTTCGTAGTGTTAAGTGAAAGTTATAAAGGATTTTGCAGCTTAAAAACATCAGACTTTGTTTCTGAACAATTCTGGGCATAAAAACCATTCGCACGATTATCGCACGATTTTAATTTTTCGCTGCGTTTCGTACTTATTTGCTTTTTAGATACATTTTTAGGTGCTCTAAGGATTTTGAGGAATTACATATGAGTGATCTTCATATTTGGATATTATTTATGAAGTTGTTATCGGTGCTTAATGTGAATAATTATGTGCTAAACTGTTTTAGCAGTTCACAGGGGGAGCACTCGAAGCCTAATGCTTTTGAAATTTTATGTTTTCCTGTGAAAATGATTTTCACTGGAGTCAAGCTTTAAAATATGAAGGCATTGTTTTAGCAGGTTTTTAAGTGGAAATTAATTTGAATATCTCGAATCCAATGTTTTAAACTCACTCAAACAAAGAAACTCGGTAAAACTTGCGTCGGTTTTAATAATTTTCGTAGTGTTAAGTGAAAGTTATAAAGGATTTTGCAGCTTAAAAACATCAGACTTTGTTTCTGAACAATTCTGGGCATAAAAACCATTCGCACGATTATCGCACGATTTTAATTTTTCGCTGCGTTTCGTACTTATTTGCTTTTTAGATACATTTTTAGGTGCTCTAAGGATTTTGAGGAATTACATATGAGTGATCTTCATATTTGGATATTATTTATGAAGTTGTTATCGGTGCTTAATGTGAATAATTATGTGCTAAACTGTTTTAGCAGTTCACAGGGGGAGCACTCGAAGCCTAATGCTTTTGAAATTTTATGTTTTCCTGTGAAAATGATTTTCACTGGAGTCAAGCTTTAAAATATGAAGGCATTGTTTTAGCAGGTTTTTAAGTGGAAATTAATTTGAATATCTCGAATCCAATGTTTTAAACTCACTCAAACAAAGAAACTCGGTAAAACTTGCGTCGGTTTTAATAATTTTCGTAGTGTTAAGTGAAAGTTATAAAGGATTTTGCAGCTTAAAAACATCAGACTTTGTTTCTGAACAATTCTGGGCATAAAAACCATTCGCACGATTATCGCACGATTTTAATTTTTCGCTGCGTTTCGTACTTATTTGCTTTTTAGATACATTTTTAGGTGCTCTAAGGATTTTGAGGAATTACATATGAGTGATCTTCATATTTGGATATTATTTATGAAGTTGTTATCGGTGCTTAATGTGAATAATTATGTGCTAAACTGTTTTAGCAGTTCACAGGGGGAGCACTCGAAGCCTAATGCTTTTGAAATTTTATGTTTTCCTGTGAAAATGATTTTCACTGGAGTCAAGCTTTAAAATATGAAGGCATTGTTTTAGCAGGTTTTTAAGTGGAAATTAATTTGAATATCTCGAATCCAATGTTTTAAACTCACTCAAACAAAGAAACTCGGTAAAACTTGCGTCGGTTTTAATAATTTTCGTAGTGTTAAGTGAAAGTTATAAAGGATTTTGCAGCTTAAAAACATCAGACTTTGTTTCTGAACAATTCTGGGCATAAAAACCATTCGCACGATTATCGCACGATTTTAATTTTTCGCTGCGTTTCGTACTTATTTGCTTTTTAGATACATTTTTAGGTGCTCTAAGGATTTTGAGGAATTACATATGAGTGATCTTCATATTTGGATATTATTTATGAAGTTGTTATCGGTGCTTAATGTGAATAATTATGTGCTAAACTGTTTTAGCAGTTCACAGGGGGAGCACTCGAAGCCTAATGCTTTTGAAATTTTATGTTTTCCTGTGAAAATGATTTTCACTGGAGTCAAGCTTTAAAATATGAAGGCATTGTTTTAGCAGGTTTTTAAGTGGAAATTAATTTGAATATCTCGAATCCAATGTTTTAAACTCACTCAAACAAAGAAACTCGGTAAAACTTGCGTCGGTTTTAATAATTTTCGTAGTGTTAAGTGAAAGTTATAAAGGATTTTGCAGCTTAAAAACATCAGACTTTGTTTCTGAACAATTCTGGGCATAAAAACCATTCGCACGATTATCGCACGATTTTAATTTTTCGCTGCGTTTCGTACTTATTTGCTTTTTAGATACATTTTTAGGTGCTCTAAGGATTTTGAGGAATTACATATGAGTGATCTTCATATTTGGATATTATTTATGAAGTTGTTATCGGTGCTTAATGTGAATAATTATGTGCTAAACTGTTTTAGCAGTTCACAGGGGGAGCACTCGAAGCCTAATGCTTTTGAAATTTTATGTTTTCCTGTGAAAATGATTTTCACTGGAGTCAAGCTTTAAAATATGAAGGCATTGTTTTAGCAGGTTTTTAAGTGGAAATTAATTTGAATATCTCGAATCCAATGTTTTAAACTCACTCAAACAAAGAAACTCGGTAAAACTTGCGTCGGTTTTAATAATTTTCGTAGTGTTAAGTGAAAGTTATAAAGGATTTTGCAGCTTAAAAACATCAGACTTTGTTTCTGAACAATTCTGGGCATAAAAACCATTCGCACGATTATCGCACGATTTTAATTTTTCGCTGCGTTTCGTACTTATTTGCTTTTTAGATACATTTTTAGGTGCTCTAAGGATTTTGAGGAATTACATATGAGTGATCTTCATATTTGGATATTATTTATGAAGTTGTTATCGGTGCTTAATGTGAATAATTATGTGCTAAACTGTTTTAGCAGTTCACAGGGGGAGCACTCGAAGCCTAATGCTTTTGAAATTTTATGTTTTCCTGTGAAAATGATTTTCACTGGAGTCAAGCTTTAAAATATGAAGGCATTGTTTTAGCAGGTTTTTAAGTGGAAATTAATTTGAATATCTCGAATCCAATGTTTTAAACTCACTCAAACAAAGAAACTCGGTAAAACTTGCGTCGGTTTTAATAATTTTCGTAGTGTTAAGTGAAAGTTATAAAGGATTTTGCAGCTTAAAAACATCAGACTTTGTTTCTGAACAATTCTGGGCATAAAAACCATTCGCACGATTATCGCACGATTTTAATTTTTCGCTGCGTTTCGTACTTATTTGCTTTTTAGATACATTTTTAGGTGCTCTAAGGATTTTGAGGAATTACATATGAGTGATCTTCATATTTGGATATTATTTATGAAGTTGTTATCGGTGCTTAATGTGAATAATTATGTGCTAAACTGTTTTAGCAGTTCACAGGGGGAGCACTCGAAGCCTAATGCTTTTGAAATTTTATGTTTTCCTGTGAAAATGATTTTCACTGGAGTCAAGCTTTAAAATATGAAGGCATTGTTTTAGCAGGTTTTTAAGTGGAAATTAATTTGAATATCTCGAATCCAATGTTTTAAACTCACTCAAACAAAGAAACTCGGTAAAACTTGCGTCGGTTTTAATAATTTTCGTAGTGTTAAGTGAAAGTTATAAAGGATTTTGCAGCTTAAAAACATCAGACTTTGTTTCTGAACAATTCTGGGCATAAAAACCATTCGCACGATTATCGCACGATTTTAATTTTTCGCTGCGTTTCGTACTTATTTGCTTTTTAGATACATTTTTAGGTGCTCTAAGGATTTTGAGGAATTACATATGAGTGATCTTCATATTTGGATATTATTTATGAAGTTGTTATCGGTGCTTAATGTGAATAATTATGTGCTAAACTGTTTTAGCAGTTCACAGGGGGAGCACTCGAAGCCTAATGCTTTTGAAATTTTATGTTTTCCTGTGAAAATGATTTTCACTGGAGTCAAGCTTTAAAATATGAAGGCATTGTTTTAGCAGGTTTTTAAGTGGAAATTAATTTGAATATCTCGAATCCAATGTTTTAAACTCACTCAAACAAAGAAACTCGGTAAAACTTGCGTCGGTTTTAATAATTTTCGTAGTGTTAAGTGAAAGTTATAAAGGATTTTGCAGCTTAAAAACATCAGACTTTGTTTCTGAACAATTCTGGGCATAAAAACCATTCGCACGATTATCGCACGATTTTAATTTTTCGCTGCGTTTCGTACTTATTTGCTTTTTAGATACATTTTTAGGTGCTCTAAGGATTTTGAGGAATTACATATGAGTGATCTTCATATTTGGATATTATTTATGAAGTTGTTATCGGTGCTTAATGTGAATAATTATGTGCTAAACTGTTTTAGCAGTTCACAGGGGGAGCACTCGAAGCCTAATGCTTTTGAAATTTTATGTTTTCCTGTGAAAATGATTTTCACTGGAGTCAAGCTTTAAAATATGAAGGCATTGTTTTAGCAGGTTTTTAAGTGGAAATTAATTTGAATATCTCGAATCCAATGTTTTAAACTCACTCAAACAAAGAAACTCGGTAAAACTTGCGTCGGTTTTAATAATTTTCGTAGTGTTAAGTGAAAGTTATAAAGGATTTTGCAGCTTAAAAACATCAGACTTTGTTTCTGAACAATTCTGGGCATAAAAACCATTCGCACGATTATCGCACGATTTTAATTTTTCGCTGCGTTTCGTACTTATTTGCTTTTTAGATACATTTTTAGGTGCTCTAAGGATTTTGAGGAATTACATATGAGTGATCTTCATATTTGGATATTATTTATGAAGTTGTTATCGGTGCTTAATGTGAATAATTATGTGCTAAACTGTTTTAGCAGTTCACAGGGGGAGCACTCGAAGCCTAATGCTTTTGAAATTTTATGTTTTCCTGTGAAAATGATTTTCACTGGAGTCAAGCTTTAAAATATGAAGGCATTGTTTTAGCAGGTTTTTAAGTGGAAATTAATTTGAATATCTCGAATCCAATGTTTTAAACTCACTCAAACAAAGAAACTCGGTAAAACTTGCGTCGGTTTTAATAATTTTCGTAGTGTTAAGTGAAAGTTATAAAGGATTTTGCAGCTTAAAAACATCAGACTTTGTTTCTGAACAATTCTGGGCATAAAAACCATTCGCACGATTATCGCACGATTTTAATTTTTCGCTGCGTTTCGTACTTATTTGCTTTTTAGATACATTTTTAGGTGCTCTAAGGATTTTGAGGAATTACATATGAGTGATCTTCATATTTGGATATTATTTATGAAGTTGTTATCGGTGCTTAATGTGAATAATTATGTGCTAAACTGTTTTAGCAGTTCACAGGGGGAGCACTCGAAGCCTAATGCTTTTGAAATTTTATGTTTTCCTGTGAAAATGATTTTCACTGGAGTCAAGCTTTAAAATATGAAGGCATTGTTTTAGCAGGTTTTTAAGTGGAAATTAATTTGAATATCTCGAATCCAATGTTTTAAACTCACTCAAACAAAGAAACTCGGTAAAACTTGCGTCGGTTTTAATAATTTTCGTAGTGTTAAGTGAAAGTTATAAAGGATTTTGCAGCTTAAAAACATCAGACTTTGTTTCTGAACAATTCTGGGCATAAAAACCATTCGCACGATTATCGCACGATTTTAATTTTTCGCTGCGTTTCGTACTTATTTGCTTTTTAGATACATTTTTAGGTGCTCTAAGGATTTTGAGGAATTACATATGAGTGATCTTCATATTTGGATATTATTTATGAAGTTGTTATCGGTGCTTAATGTGAATAATTATGTGCTAAACTGTTTTAGCAGTTCACAGGGGGAGCACTCGAAGCCTAATGCTTTTGAAATTTTATGTTTTCCTGTGAAAATGATTTTCACTGGAGTCAAGCTTTAAAATATGAAGGCATTGTTTTAGCAGGTTTTTAAGTGGAAATTAATTTGAATATCTCGAATCCAATGTTTTAAACTCACTCAAACAAAGAAACTCGGTAAAACTTGCGTCGGTTTTAATAATTTTCGTAGTGTTAAGTGAAAGTTATAAAGGATTTTGCAGCTTAAAAACATCAGACTTTGTTTCTGAACAATTCTGGGCATAAAAACCATTCGCACGATTATCGCACGATTTTAATTTTTCGCTGCGTTTCGTACTTATTTGCTTTTTAGATACATTTTTAGGTGCTCTAAGGATTTTGAGGAATTACATATGAGTGATCTTCATATTTGGATATTATTTATGAAGTTGTTATCGGTGCTTAATGTGAATAATTATGTGCTAAACTGTTTTAGCAGTTCACAGGGGGAGCACTCGAAGCCTAATGCTTTTGAAATTTTATGTTTTCCTGTGAAAATGATTTTCACTGGAGTCAAGCTTTAAAATATGAAGGCATTGTTTTAGCAGGTTTTTAAGTGGAAATTAATTTGAATATCTCGAATCCAATGTTTTAAACTCACTCAAACAAAGAAACTCGGTAAAACTTGCGTCGGTTTTAATAATTTTCGTAGTGTTAAGTGAAAGTTATAAAGGATTTTGCAGCTTAAAAACATCAGACTTTGTTTCTGAACAATTCTGGGCATAAAAACCATTCGCACGATTATCGCACGATTTTAATTTTTCGCTGCGTTTCGTACTTATTTGCTTTTTAGATACATTTTTAGGTGCTCTAAGGATTTTGAGGAATTACATATGAGTGATCTTCATATTTGGATATTATTTATGAAGTTGTTATCGGTGCTTAATGTGAATAATTATGTGCTAAACTGTTTTAGCAGTTCACAGGGGGAGCACTCGAAGCCTAATGCTTTTGAAATTTTATGTTTTCCTGTGAAAATGATTTTCACTGGAGTCAAGCTTTAAAATATGAAGGCATTGTTTTAGCAGGTTTTTAAGTGGAAATTAATTTGAATATCTCGAATCCAATGTTTTAAACTCACTCAAACAAAGAAACTCGGTAAAACTTGCGTCGGTTTTAATAATTTTCGTAGTGTTAAGTGAAAGTTATAAAGGATTTTGCAGCTTAAAAACATCAGACTTTGTTTCTGAACAATTCTGGGCATAAAAACCATTCGCACGATTATCGCACGATTTTAATTTTTCGCTGCGTTTCGTACTTATTTGCTTTTTAGATACATTTTTAGGTGCTCTAAGGATTTTGAGGAATTACATATGAGTGATCTTCATATTTGGATATTATTTATGAAGTTGTTATCGGTGCTTAATGTGAATAATTATGTGCTAAACTGTTTTAGCAGTTCACAGGGGGAGCACTCGAAGCCTAATGCTTTTGAAATTTTATGTTTTCCTGTGAAAATGATTTTCACTGGAGTCAAGCTTTAAAATATGAAGGCATTGTTTTAGCAGGTTTTTAAGTGGAAATTAATTTGAATATCTCGAATCCAATGTTTTAAACTCACTCAAACAAAGAAACTCGGTAAAACTTGCGTCGGTTTTAATAATTTTCGTAGTGTTAAGTGAAAGTTATAAAGGATTTTGCAGCTTAAAAACATCAGACTTTGTTTCTGAACAATTCTGGGCATAAAAACCATTCGCACGATTATCGCACGATTTTAATTTTTCGCTGCGTTTCGTACTTATTTGCTTTTTAGATACATTTTTAGGTGCTCTAAGGATTTTGAGGAATTACATATGAGTGATCTTCATATTTGGATATTATTTATGAAGTTGTTATCGGTGCTTAATGTGAATAATTATGTGCTAAACTGTTTTAGCAGTTCACAGGGGGAGCACTCGAAGCCTAATGCTTTTGAAATTTTATGTTTTCCTGTGAAAATGATTTTCACTGGAGTCAAGCTTTAAAATATGAAGGCATTGTTTTAGCAGGTTTTTAAGTGGAAATTAATTTGAATATCTCGAATCCAATGTTTTAAACTCACTCAAACAAAGAAACTCGGTAAAACTTGCGTCGGTTTTAATAATTTTCGTAGTGTTAAGTGAAAGTTATAAAGGATTTTGCAGCTTAAAAACATCAGACTTTGTTTCTGAACAATTCTGGGCATAAAAACCATTCGCACGATTATCGCACGATTTTAATTTTTCGCTGCGTTTCGTACTTATTTGCTTTTTAGATACATTTTTAGGTGCTCTAAGGATTTTGAGGAATTACATATGAGTGATCTTCATATTTGGATATTATTTATGAAGTTGTTATCGGTGCTTAATGTGAATAATTATGTGCTAAACTGTTTTAGCAGTTCACAGGGGGAGCACTCGAAGCCTAATGCTTTTGAAATTTTATGTTTTCCTGTGAAAATGATTTTCACTGGAGTCAAGCTTTAAAATATGAAGGCATTGTTTTAGCAGGTTTTTAAGTGGAAATTAATTTGAATATCTCGAATCCAATGTTTTAAACTCACTCAAACAAAGAAACTCGGTAAAACTTGCGTCGGTTTTAATAATTTTCGTAGTGTTAAGTGAAAGTTATAAAGGATTTTGCAGCTTAAAAACATCAGACTTTGTTTCTGAACAATTCTGGGCATAAAAACCATTCGCACGATTATCGCACGATTTTAATTTTTCGCTGCGTTTCGTACTTATTTGCTTTTTAGATACATTTTTAGGTGCTCTAAGGATTTTGAGGAATTACATATGAGTGATCTTCATATTTGGATATTATTTATGAAGTTGTTATCGGTGCTTAATGTGAATAATTATGTGCTAAACTGTTTTAGCAGTTCACAGGGGGAGCACTCGAAGCCTAATGCTTTTGAAATTTTATGTTTTCCTGTGAAAATGATTTTCACTGGAGTCAAGCTTTAAAATATGAAGGCATTGTTTTAGCAGGTTTTTAAGTGGAAATTAATTTGAATATCTCGAATCCAATGTTTTAAACTCACTCAAACAAAGAAACTCGGTAAAACTTGCGTCGGTTTTAATAATTTTCGTAGTGTTAAGTGAAAGTTATAAAGGATTTTGCAGCTTAAAAACATCAGACTTTGTTTCTGAACAATTCTGGGCATAAAAACCATTCGCACGATTATCGCACGATTTTAATTTTTCGCTGCGTTTCGTACTTATTTGCTTTTTAGATACATTTTTAGGTGCTCTAAGGATTTTGAGGAATTACATATGAGTGATCTTCATATTTGGATATTATTTATGAAGTTGTTATCGGTGCTTAATGTGAATAATTATGTGCTAAACTGTTTTAGCAGTTCACAGGGGGAGCACTCGAAGCCTAATGCTTTTGAAATTTTATGTTTTCCTGTGAAAATGATTTTCACTGGAGTCAAGCTTTAAAATATGAAGGCATTGTTTTAGCAGGTTTTTAAGTGGAAATTAATTTGAATATCTCGAATCCAATGTTTTAAACTCACTCAAACAAAGAAACTCGGTAAAACTTGCGTCGGTTTTAATAATTTTCGTAGTGTTAAGTGAAAGTTATAAAGGATTTTGCAGCTTAAAAACATCAGACTTTGTTTCTGAACAATTCTGGGCATAAAAACCATTCGCACGATTATCGCACGATTTTAATTTTTCGCTGCGTTTCGTACTTATTTGCTTTTTAGATACATTTTTAGGTGCTCTAAGGATTTTGAGGAATTACATATGAGTGATCTTCATATTTGGATATTATTTATGAAGTTGTTATCGGTGCTTAATGTGAATAATTATGTGCTAAACTGTTTTAGCAGTTCACAGGGGGAGCACTCGAAGCCTAATGCTTTTGAAATTTTATGTTTTCCTGTGAAAATGATTTTCACTGGAGTCAAGCTTTAAAATATGAAGGCATTGTTTTAGCAGGTTTTTAAGTGGAAATTAATTTGAATATCTCGAATCCAATGTTTTAAACTCACTCAAACAAAGAAACTCGGTAAAACTTGCGTCGGTTTTAATAATTTTCGTAGTGTTAAGTGAAAGTTATAAAGGATTTTGCAGCTTAAAAACATCAGACTTTGTTTCTGAACAATTCTGGGCATAAAAACCATTCGCACGATTATCGCACGATTTTAATTTTTCGCTGCGTTTCGTACTTATTTGCTTTTTAGATACATTTTTAGGTGCTCTAAGGATTTTGAGGAATTACATATGAGTGATCTTCATATTTGGATATTATTTATGAAGTTGTTATCGGTGCTTAATGTGAATAATTATGTGCTAAACTGTTTTAGCAGTTCACAGGGGGAGCACTCGAAGCCTAATGCTTTTGAAATTTTATGTTTTCCTGTGAAAATGATTTTCACTGGAGTCAAGCTTTAAAATATGAAGGCATTGTTTTAGCAGGTTTTTAAGTGGAAATTAATTTGAATATCTCGAATCCAATGTTTTAAACTCACTCAAACAAAGAAACTCGGTAAAACTTGCGTCGGTTTTAATAATTTTCGTAGTGTTAAGTGAAAGTTATAAAGGATTTTGCAGCTTAAAAACATCAGACTTTGTTTCTGAACAATTCTGGGCATAAAAACCATTCGCACGATTATCGCACGATTTTAATTTTTCGCTGCGTTTCGTACTTATTTGCTTTTTAGATACATTTTTAGGTGCTCTAAGGATTTTGAGGAATTACATATGAGTGATCTTCATATTTGGATATTATTTATGAAGTTGTTATCGGTGCTTAATGTGAATAATTATGTGCTAAACTGTTTTAGCAGTTCACAGGGGGAGCACTCGAAGCCTAATGCTTTTGAAATTTTATGTTTTCCTGTGAAAATGATTTTCACTGGAGTCAAGCTTTAAAATATGAAGGCATTGTTTTAGCAGGTTTTTAAGTGGAAATTAATTTGAATATCTCGAATCCAATGTTTTAAACTCACTCAAACAAAGAAACTCGGTAAAACTTGCGTCGGTTTTAATAATTTTCGTAGTGTTAAGTGAAAGTTATAAAGGATTTTGCAGCTTAAAAACATCAGACTTTGTTTCTGAACAATTCTGGGCATAAAAACCATTCGCACGATTATCGCACGATTTTAATTTTTCGCTGCGTTTCGTACTTATTTGCTTTTTAGATACATTTTTAGGTGCTCTAAGGATTTTGAGGAATTACATATGAGTGATCTTCATATTTGGATATTATTTATGAAGTTGTTATCGGTGCTTAATGTGAATAATTATGTGCTAAACTGTTTTAGCAGTTCACAGGGGGAGCACTCGAAGCCTAATGCTTTTGAAATTTTATGTTTTCCTGTGAAAATGATTTTCACTGGAGTCAAGCTTTAAAATATGAAGGCATTGTTTTAGCAGGTTTTTAAGTGGAAATTAATTTGAATATCTCGAATCCAATGTTTTAAACTCACTCAAACAAAGAAACTCGGTAAAACTTGCGTCGGTTTTAATAATTTTCGTAGTGTTAAGTGAAAGTTATAAAGGATTTTGCAGCTTAAAAACATCAGACTTTGTTTCTGAACAATTCTGGGCATAAAAACCATTCGCACGATTATCGCACGATTTTAATTTTTCGCTGCGTTTCGTACTTATTTGCTTTTTAGATACATTTTTAGGTGCTCTAAGGATTTTGAGGAATTACATATGAGTGATCTTCATATTTGGATATTATTTATGAAGTTGTTATCGGTGCTTAATGTGAATAATTATGTGCTAAACTGTTTTAGCAGTTCACAGGGGGAGCACTCGAAGCCTAATGCTTTTGAAATTTTATGTTTTCCTGTGAAAATGATTTTCACTGGAGTCAAGCTTTAAAATATGAAGGCATTGTTTTAGCAGGTTTTTAAGTGGAAATTAATTTGAATATCTCGAATCCAATGTTTTAAACTCACTCAAACAAAGAAACTCGGTAAAACTTGCGTCGGTTTTAATAATTTTCGTAGTGTTAAGTGAAAGTTATAAAGGATTTTGCAGCTTAAAAACATCAGACTTTGTTTCTGAACAATTCTGGGCATAAAAACCATTCGCACGATTATCGCACGATTTTAATTTTTCGCTGCGTTTCGTACTTATTTGCTTTTTAGATACATTTTTAGGTGCTCTAAGGATTTTGAGGAATTACATATGAGTGATCTTCATATTTGGATATTATTTATGAAGTTGTTATCGGTGCTTAATGTGAATAATTATGTGCTAAACTGTTTTAGCAGTTCACAGGGGGAGCACTCGAAGCCTAATGCTTTTGAAATTTTATGTTTTCCTGTGAAAATGATTTTCACTGGAGTCAAGCTTTAAAATATGAAGGCATTGTTTTAGCAGGTTTTTAAGTGGAAATTAATTTGAATATCTCGAATCCAATGTTTTAAACTCACTCAAACAAAGAAACTCGGTAAAACTTGCGTCGGTTTTAATAATTTTCGTAGTGTTAAGTGAAAGTTATAAAGGATTTTGCAGCTTAAAAACATCAGACTTTGTTTCTGAACAATTCTGGGCATAAAAACCATTCGCACGATTATCGCACGATTTTAATTTTTCGCTGCGTTTCGTACTTATTTGCTTTTTAGATACATTTTTAGGTGCTCTAAGGATTTTGAGGAATTACATATGAGTGATCTTCATATTTGGATATTATTTATGAAGTTGTTATCGGTGCTTAATGTGAATAATTATGTGCTAAACTGTTTTAGCAGTTCACAGGGGGAGCACTCGAAGCCTAATGCTTTTGAAATTTTATGTTTTCCTGTGAAAATGATTTTCACTGGAGTCAAGCTTTAAAATATGAAGGCATTGTTTTAGCAGGTTTTTAAGTGGAAATTAATTTGAATATCTCGAATCCAATGTTTTAAACTCACTCAAACAAAGAAACTCGGTAAAACTTGCGTCGGTTTTAATAATTTTCGTAGTGTTAAGTGAAAGTTATAAAGGATTTTGCAGCTTAAAAACATCAGACTTTGTTTCTGAACAATTCTGGGCATAAAAACCATTCGCACGATTATCGCACGATTTTAATTTTTCGCTGCGTTTCGTACTTATTTGCTTTTTAGATACATTTTTAGGTGCTCTAAGGATTTTGAGGAATTACATATGAGTGATCTTCATATTTGGATATTATTTATGAAGTTGTTATCGGTGCTTAATGTGAATAATTATGTGCTAAACTGTTTTAGCAGTTCACAGGGGGAGCACTCGAAGCCTAATGCTTTTGAAATTTTATGTTTTCCTGTGAAAATGATTTTCACTGGAGTCAAGCTTTAAAATATGAAGGCATTGTTTTAGCAGGTTTTTAAGTGGAAATTAATTTGAATATCTCGAATCCAATGTTTTAAACTCACTCAAACAAAGAAACTCGGTAAAACTTGCGTCGGTTTTAATAATTTTCGTAGTGTTAAGTGAAAGTTATAAAGGATTTTGCAGCTTAAAAACATCAGACTTTGTTTCTGAACAATTCTGGGCATAAAAACCATTCGCACGATTATCGCACGATTTTAATTTTTCGCTGCGTTTCGTACTTATTTGCTTTTTAGATACATTTTTAGGTGCTCTAAGGATTTTGAGGAATTACATATGAGTGATCTTCATATTTGGATATTATTTATGAAGTTGTTATCGGTGCTTAATGTGAATAATTATGTGCTAAACTGTTTTAGCAGTTCACAGGGGGAGCACTCGAAGCCTAATGCTTTTGAAATTTTATGTTTTCCTGTGAAAATGATTTTCACTGGAGTCAAGCTTTAAAATATGAAGGCATTGTTTTAGCAGGTTTTTAAGTGGAAATTAATTTGAATATCTCGAATCCAATGTTTTAAACTCACTCAAACAAAGAAACTCGGTAAAACTTGCGTCGGTTTTAATAATTTTCGTAGTGTTAAGTGAAAGTTATAAAGGATTTTGCAGCTTAAAAACATCAGACTTTGTTTCTGAACAATTCTGGGCATAAAAACCATTCGCACGATTATCGCACGATTTTAATTTTTCGCTGCGTTTCGTACTTATTTGCTTTTTAGATACATTTTTAGGTGCTCTAAGGATTTTGAGGAATTACATATGAGTGATCTTCATATTTGGATATTATTTATGAAGTTGTTATCGGTGCTTAATGTGAATAATTATGTGCTAAACTGTTTTAGCAGTTCACAGGGGGAGCACTCGAAGCCTAATGCTTTTGAAATTTTATGTTTTCCTGTGAAAATGATTTTCACTGGAGTCAAGCTTTAAAATATGAAGGCATTGTTTTAGCAGGTTTTTAAGTGGAAATTAATTTGAATATCTCGAATCCAATGTTTTAAACTCACTCAAACAAAGAAACTCGGTAAAACTTGCGTCGGTTTTAATAATTTTCGTAGTGTTAAGTGAAAGTTATAAAGGATTTTGCAGCTTAAAAACATCAGACTTTGTTTCTGAACAATTCTGGGCATAAAAACCATTCGCACGATTATCGCACGATTTTAATTTTTCGCTGCGTTTCGTACTTATTTGCTTTTTAGATACATTTTTAGGTGCTCTAAGGATTTTGAGGAATTACATATGAGTGATCTTCATATTTGGATATTATTTATGAAGTTGTTATCGGTGCTTAATGTGAATAATTATGTGCTAAACTGTTTTAGCAGTTCACAGGGGGAGCACTCGAAGCCTAATGCTTTTGAAATTTTATGTTTTCCTGTGAAAATGATTTTCACTGGAGTCAAGCTTTAAAATATGAAGGCATTGTTTTAGCAGGTTTTTAAGTGGAAATTAATTTGAATATCTCGAATCCAATGTTTTAAACTCACTCAAACAAAGAAACTCGGTAAAACTTGCGTCGGTTTTAATAATTTTCGTAGTGTTAAGTGAAAGTTATAAAGGATTTTGCAGCTTAAAAACATCAGACTTTGTTTCTGAACAATTCTGGGCATAAAAACCATTCGCACGATTATCGCACGATTTTAATTTTTCGCTGCGTTTCGTACTTATTTGCTTTTTAGATACATTTTTAGGTGCTCTAAGGATTTTGAGGAATTACATATGAGTGATCTTCATATTTGGATATTATTTATGAAGTTGTTATCGGTGCTTAATGTGAATAATTATGTGCTAAACTGTTTTAGCAGTTCACAGGGGGAGCACTCGAAGCCTAATGCTTTTGAAATTTTATGTTTTCCTGTGAAAATGATTTTCACTGGAGTCAAGCTTTAAAATATGAAGGCATTGTTTTAGCAGGTTTTTAAGTGGAAATTAATTTGAATATCTCGAATCCAATGTTTTAAACTCACTCAAACAAAGAAACTCGGTAAAACTTGCGTCGGTTTTAATAATTTTCGTAGTGTTAAGTGAAAGTTATAAAGGATTTTGCAGCTTAAAAACATCAGACTTTGTTTCTGAACAATTCTGGGCATAAAAACCATTCGCACGATTATCGCACGATTTTAATTTTTCGCTGCGTTTCGTACTTATTTGCTTTTTAGATACATTTTTAGGTGCTCTAAGGATTTTGAGGAATTACATATGAGTGATCTTCATATTTGGATATTATTTATGAAGTTGTTATCGGTGCTTAATGTGAATAATTATGTGCTAAACTGTTTTAGCAGTTCACAGGGGGAGCACTCGAAGCCTAATGCTTTTGAAATTTTATGTTTTCCTGTGAAAATGATTTTCACTGGAGTCAAGCTTTAAAATATGAAGGCATTGTTTTAGCAGGTTTTTAAGTGGAAATTAATTTGAATATCTCGAATCCAATGTTTTAAACTCACTCAAACAAAGAAACTCGGTAAAACTTGCGTCGGTTTTAATAATTTTCGTAGTGTTAAGTGAAAGTTATAAAGGATTTTGCAGCTTAAAAACATCAGACTTTGTTTCTGAACAATTCTGGGCATAAAAACCATTCGCACGATTATCGCACGATTTTAATTTTTCGCTGCGTTTCGTACTTATTTGCTTTTTAGATACATTTTTAGGTGCTCTAAGGATTTTGAGGAATTACATATGAGTGATCTTCATATTTGGATATTATTTATGAAGTTGTTATCGGTGCTTAATGTGAATAATTATGTGCTAAACTGTTTTAGCAGTTCACAGGGGGAGCACTCGAAGCCTAATGCTTTTGAAATTTTATGTTTTCCTGTGAAAATGATTTTCACTGGAGTCAAGCTTTAAAATATGAAGGCATTGTTTTAGCAGGTTTTTAAGTGGAAATTAATTTGAATATCTCGAATCCAATGTTTTAAACTCACTCAAACAAAGAAACTCGGTAAAACTTGCGTCGGTTTTAATAATTTTCGTAGTGTTAAGTGAAAGTTATAAAGGATTTTGCAGCTTAAAAACATCAGACTTTGTTTCTGAACAATTCTGGGCATAAAAACCATTCGCACGATTATCGCACGATTTTAATTTTTCGCTGCGTTTCGTACTTATTTGCTTTTTAGATACATTTTTAGGTGCTCTAAGGATTTTGAGGAATTACATATGAGTGATCTTCATATTTGGATATTATTTATGAAGTTGTTATCGGTGCTTAATGTGAATAATTATGTGCTAAACTGTTTTAGCAGTTCACAGGGGGAGCACTCGAAGCCTAATGCTTTTGAAATTTTATGTTTTCCTGTGAAAATGATTTTCACTGGAGTCAAGCTTTAAAATATGAAGGCATTGTTTTAGCAGGTTTTTAAGTGGAAATTAATTTGAATATCTCGAATCCAATGTTTTAAACTCACTCAAACAAAGAAACTCGGTAAAACTTGCGTCGGTTTTAATAATTTTCGTAGTGTTAAGTGAAAGTTATAAAGGATTTTGCAGCTTAAAAACATCAGACTTTGTTTCTGAACAATTCTGGGCATAAAAACCATTCGCACGATTATCGCACGATTTTAATTTTTCGCTGCGTTTCGTACTTATTTGCTTTTTAGATACATTTTTAGGTGCTCTAAGGATTTTGAGGAATTACATATGAGTGATCTTCATATTTGGATATTATTTATGAAGTTGTTATCGGTGCTTAATGTGAATAATTATGTGCTAAACTGTTTTAGCAGTTCACAGGGGGGGCACTCGAAGCCTAATGCTTTTGAAATTTTATGTTTTCCTGTGAAAATGATTTTCACTGGAGTCAAGCTTTAAAATATGAAGGCATTGTTTTAGCAGGTTTTTAAGTGGAAATTAATTTGAATATCTCGAATCCAATGTTTTAAACTCACTCAAACAAAGAAACTCGGTAAAACTTGCGTCGGTTTTAATAATTTTCGTAGTGTTAAGTGAAAGTTATAAAGGATTTTGCAGCTTAAAAACATCAGACTTTGTTTCTGAACAATTCTGGGCATAAAAACCATTCGCACGATTATCGCACGATTTTAATTTTTCGCTGCGTTTCGTACTTATTTGCTTTTTAGATACATTTTTAGGTGCTCTAAGGATTTTGAGGAATTACATATGAGTGATCTTCATATTTGGATATTATTTATGAAGTTGTTATCGGTGCTTAATGTGAATAATTATGTGCTAAACTGTTTTAGCAGTTCACAGGGGGGGCACTCGAAGCCTAATGCTTTTGAAATTTTATGTTTTCCTGTGAAAATGATTTTCACTGGAGTCAAGCTTTAAAATATGAAGGCATTGTTTTAGCAGGTTTTTAAGTGGAAATTAATTTGAATATCTCGAATCCAATGTTTTAAACTCACTCAAACAAAGAAACTCGGTAAAACTTGCGTCGGTTTTAATAATTTTCGTAGTGTTAAGTGAAAGTTATAAAGGATTTTGCAGCTTAAAAACATCAGACTTTGTTTC
Organism: Durio zibethinus; assembly: GCF_047325235.1. Taxonomy (NCBI): domain Eukaryota; kingdom Viridiplantae; phylum Streptophyta; class Magnoliopsida; order Malvales; family Malvaceae; genus Durio; species Durio zibethinus. The sequence continues at coordinate 24,993,801 of NC_143162.1, forward strand.
TGAACAATTCTGGGCATAAAAACCATTCGCACGATTATCGCACGATTTTAATTTTTCGCTGCGTTTCGTACTTATTTGCTTTTTAGATACATTTTTAGGTGCTCTAAGGATTTTGAGGAATTACATATGAGTGATCTTCATATTTGGATATTATTTATGAAGTTGTTATCGGTGCTTAATGTGAATAATTATGTGCTAAACTGTTTTAGCAGTTCACAGGGGGAGCACTCGAAGCCTAATGCTTTTGAAATTTTATGTTTTCCTGTGAAAATGATTTTCACTGGAGTCAAGCTTTAAAATATGAAGGCATTGTTTTAGCAGGTTTTTAAGTGGAAATTAATTTGAATATCTCGAATCCAATGTTTTAAACTCACTCAAACAAAGAAACTCGGTAAAACTTGCGTCGGTTTTAATAATTTTCGTAGTGTTAAGTGAAAGTTATAAAGGATTTTGCAGCTTAAAAACATCAGACTTTGTTTCTGAACAATTCTGGGCATAAAAACCATTCGCACGATTATCGCACGATTTTAATTTTTCGCTGCGTTTCGTACTTATTTGCTTTTTAGATACATTTTTAGGTGCTCTAAGGATTTTGAGGAATTACATATGAGTGATCTTCATATTTGGATATTATTTATGAAGTTGTTATCGGTGCTTAATGTGAATAATTATGTGCTAAACTGTTTTAGCAGTTCACAGGGGGAGCACTCGAAGCCTAATGCTTTTGAAATTTTATGTTTTCCTGTGAAAATGATTTTCACTGGAGTCAAGCTTTAAAATATGAAGGCATTGTTTTAGCAGGTTTTTAAGTGGAAATTAATTTGAATATCTCGAATCCAATGTTTTAAACTCACTCAAACAAAGAAACTCGGTAAAACTTGCGTCGGTTTTAATAATTTTCGTAGTGTTAAGTGAAAGTTATAAAGGATTTTGCAGCTTAAAAACATCAGACTTTGTTTCTGAACAATTCTGGGCATAAAAACCATTCGCACGATTATCGCACGATTTTAATTTTTCGCTGCGTTTCGTACTTATTTGCTTTTTAGATACATTTTTAGGTGCTCTAAGGATTTTGAGGAATTACATATGAGTGATCTTCATATTTGGATATTATTTATGAAGTTGTTATCGGTGCTTAATGTGAATAATTATGTGCTAAACTGTTTTAGCAGTTCACAGGGGGAGCACTCGAAGCCTAATGCTTTTGAAATTTTATGTTTTCCTGTGAAAATGATTTTCACTGGAGTCAAGCTTTAAAATATGAAGGCATTGTTTTAGCAGGTTTTTAAGTGGAAATTAATTTGAATATCTCGAATCCAATGTTTTAAACTCACTCAAACAAAGAAACTCGGTAAAACTTGCGTCGGTTTTAATAATTTTCGTAGTGTTAAGTGAAAGTTATAAAGGATTTTGCAGCTTAAAAACATCAGACTTTGTTTCTGAACAATTCTGGGCATAAAAACCATTCGCACGATTATCGCACGATTTTAATTTTTCGCTGCGTTTCGTACTTATTTGCTTTTTAGATACATTTTTAGGTGCTCTAAGGATTTTGAGGAATTACATATGAGTGATCTTCATATTTGGATATTATTTATGAAGTTGTTATCGGTGCTTAATGTGAATAATTATGTGCTAAACTGTTTTAGCAGTTCACAGGGGGGGCACTCGAAGCCTAATGCTTTTGAAATTTTATGTTTTCCTGTGAAAATGATTTTCACTGGAGTCAAGCTTTAAAATATGAAGGCATTGTTTTAGCAGGTTTTTAAGTGGAAATTAATTTGAATATCTCGAATCCAATGTTTTAAACTCACTCAAACAAAGAAACTCGGTAAAACTTGCGTCGGTTTTAATAATTTTCGTAGTGTTAAGTGAAAGTTATAAAGGATTTTGCAGCTTAAAAACATCAGACTTTGTTTCTGAACAATTCTGGGCATAAAAACCATTCGCACGATTATCGCACGATTTTAATTTTTCGCTGCGTTTCGTACTTATTTGCTTTTTAGATACATTTTTAGGTGCTCTAAGGATTTTGAGGAATTACATATGAGTGATCTTCATATTTGGATATTATTTATGAAGTTGTTATCGGTGCTTAATGTGAATAATTATGTGCTAAACTGTTTTAGCAGTTCACAGGGGGGGCACTCGAAGCCTAATGCTTTTGAAATTTTATGTTTTCCTGTGAAAATGATTTTCACTGGAGTCAAGCTTTAAAATATGAAGGCATTGTTTTAGCAGGTTTTTAAGTGGAAATTAATTTGAATATCTCGAATCCAATGTTTTAAACTCACTCAAACAAAGAAACTCGGTAAAACTTGCGTCGGTTTTAATAATTTTCGTAGTGTTAAGTGAAAGTTATAAAGGATTTTGCAGCTTAAAAACATCAGACTTTGTTTCTGAACAATTCTGGGCATAAAAACCATTCGCACGATTATCGCACGATTTTAATTTTTCGCTGCGTTTCGTACTTATTTGCTTTTTAGATACATTTTTAGGTGCTCTAAGGATTTTGAGGAATTACATATGAGTGATCTTCATATTTGGATATTATTTATGAAGTTGTTATCGGTGCTTAATGTGAATAATTATGTGCTAAACTGTTTTAGCAGTTCACAGGGGGGGCACTCGAAGCCTAATGCTTTTGAAATTTTATGTTTTCCTGTGAAAATGATTTTCACTGGAGTCAAGCTTTAAAATATGAAGGCATTGTTTTAGCAGGTTTTTAAGTGGAAATTAATTTGAATATCTCGAATCCAATGTTTTAAACTCACTCAAACAAAGAAACTCGGTAAAACTTGCGTCGGTTTTAATAATTTTCGTAGTGTTAAGTGAAAGTTATAAAGGATTTTGCAGCTTAAAAACATCAGACTTTGTTTCTGAACAATTCTGGGCATAAAAACCATTCGCACGATTATCGCACGATTTTAATTTTTCGCTGCGTTTCGTACTTATTTGCTTTTTAGATACATTTTTAGGTGCTCTAAGGATTTTGAGGAATTACATATGAGTGATCTTCATATTTGGATATTATTTATGAAGTTGTTATCGGTGCTTAATGTGAATAATTATGTGCTAAACTGTTTTAGCAGTTCACAGGGGGAGCACTCGAAGCCTAATGCTTTTGAAATTTTATGTTTTCCTGTGAAAATGATTTTCACTGGAGTCAAGCTTTAAAATATGAAGGCATTGTTTTAGCAGGTTTTTAAGTGGAAATTAATTTGAATATCTCGAATCCAATGTTTTAAACTCACTCAAACAAAGAAACTCGGTAAAACTTGCGTCGGTTTTAATAATTTTCGTAGTGTTAAGTGAAAGTTATAAAGGATTTTGCAGCTTAAAAACATCAGACTTTGTTTCTGAACAATTCTGGGCATAAAAACCATTCGCACGATTATCGCACGATTTTAATTTTTCGCTGCGTTTCGTACTTATTTGCTTTTTAGATACATTTTTAGGTGCTCTAAGGATTTTGAGGAATTACATATGAGTGATCTTCATATTTGGATATTATTTATGAAGTTGTTATCGGTGCTTAATGTGAATAATTATGTGCTAAACTGTTTTAGCAGTTCACAGGGGGAGCACTCGAAGCCTAATGCTTTTGAAATTTTATGTTTTCCTGTGAAAATGATTTTCACTGGAGTCAAGCTTTAAAATATGAAGGCATTGTTTTAGCAGGTTTTTAAGTGGAAATTAATTTGAATATCTCGAATCCAATGTTTTAAACTCACTCAAACAAAGAAACTCGGTAAAACTTGCGTCGGTTTTAATAATTTTCGTAGTGTTAAGTGAAAGTTATAAAGGATTTTGCAGCTTAAAAACATCAGACTTTGTTTCTGAACAATTCTGGGCATAAAAACCATTCGCACGATTATCGCACGATTTTAATTTTTCGCTGCGTTTCGTACTTATTTGCTTTTTAGATACATTTTTAGGTGCTCTAAGGATTTTGAGGAATTACATATGAGTGATCTTCATATTTGGATATTATTTATGAAGTTGTTATCGGTGCTTAATGTGAATAATTATGTGCTAAACTGTTTTAGCAGTTCACAGGGGGAGCACTCGAAGCCTAATGCTTTTGAAATTTTATGTTTTCCTGTGAAAATGATTTTCACTGGAGTCAAGCTTTAAAATATGAAGGCATTGTTTTAGCAGGTTTTTAAGTGGAAATTAATTTGAATATCTCGAATCCAATGTTTTAAACTCACTCAAACAAAGAAACTCGGTAAAACTTGCGTCGGTTTTAATAATTTTCGTAGTGTTAAGTGAAAGTTATAAAGGATTTTGCAGCTTAAAAACATCAGACTTTGTTTCTGAACAATTCTGGGCATAAAAACCATTCGCACGATTATCGCACGATTTTAATTTTTCGCTGCGTTTCGTACTTATTTGCTTTTTAGATACATTTTTAGGTGCTCTAAGGATTTTGAGGAATTACATATGAGTGATCTTCATATTTGGATATTATTTATGAAGTTGTTATCGGTGCTTAATGTGAATAATTATGTGCTAAACTGTTTTAGCAGTTCACAGGGGGGGCACTCGAAGCCTAATGCTTTTGAAATTTTATGTTTTCCTGTGAAAATGATTTTCACTGGAGTCAAGCTTTAAAATATGAAGGCATTGTTTTAGCAGGTTTTTAAGTGGAAATTAATTTGAATATCTCGAATCCAATGTTTTAAACTCACTCAAACAAAGAAACTCGGAAAAACTTGCGTCGCTTTTAATAATTTTCGTAGTGTTAAGTGAAAGTTATAAAGGATTTTGCAGCTTAAAAACATCAGACTTTGTTTCTGAACAATTCTGGGCATAAAAACCATTCGCACGATTATCGCACGATTTTAATTTTTCGCTGCGTTTCGTACTTATTTGCTTTTTAGATACATTTTTAGGTGCTCTAAGGATTTTGAGGAATTACATATGAGTGATCTTCATATTTGGATATTATTTATGAAGTTGTTATCGGTGCTTAATGTGAATAATTATGTGCTAAACTGTTTTAGCAGTTCACAGGGGGGGCACTCGAAGCCTAATGCTTTTGAAATTTTATGTTTTCCTGTGAAAATGATTTTCACTGGAGTCAAGCTTTAAAATATGAAGGCATTGTTTTAGCAGGTTTTTAAGTGGAAATTAATTTGAATATCTCGAATCCAATGTTTTAAACTCACTCAAACAAAGAAACTCGGTAAAACTTGCGTCGGTTTTAATAATTTTCGTAGTGTTAAGTGAAAGTTATAAAGGATTTTGCAGCTTAAAAACATCAGACTTTGTTTCTGAACAATTCTGGGCATAAAAACCATTCGCACGATTATCGCACGATTTTAATTTTTCGCTGCGTTTCGTACTTATTTGCTTTTTAGATACATTTTTAGGTGCTCTAAGGATTTTGAGGAATTACATATGAGTGATCTTCATATTTGGATATTATTTATGAAGTTGTTATCGGTGCTTAATGTGAATAATTATGTGCTAAACTGTTTTAGCAGTTCACAGGGGGGGCACTCGAAGCCTAATGCTTTTGAAATTTTATGTTTTCCTGTGAAAATGATTTTCACTGGAGTCAAGCTTTAAAATATGAAGGCATTGTTTTAGCAGGTTTTTAAGTGGAAATTAATTTGAATATCTCGAATCCAATGTTTTAAACTCACTCAAACAAAGAAACTCGGTAAAACTTGCGTCGGTTTTAATAATTTTCGTAGTGTTAAGTGAAAGTTATAAAGGATTTTGCAGCTTAAAAACATCAGACTTTGTTTCTGAACAATTCTGGGCATAAAAACCATTCGCACGATTATCGCACGATTTTAATTTTTCGCTGCGTTTCGTACTTATTTGCTTTTTAGATACATTTTTAGGTGCTCTAAGGATTTTGAGGAATTACATATGAGTGATCTTCATATTTGGATATTATTTATGAAGTTGTTATCGGTGCTTAATGTGAATAATTATGTGCTAAACTGTTTTAGCAGTTCACAGGGGGGGCACTCGAAGCCTAATGCTTTTGAAATTTTATGTTTTCCTGTGAAAATGATTTTCACTGGAGTCAAGCTTTAAAATATGAAGGCATTGTTTTAGCAGGTTTTTAAGTGGAAATTAATTTGAATATCTCGAATCCAATGTTTTAAACTCACTCAAACAAAGAAACTCGGTAAAACTTGCGTCGGTTTTAATAATTTTCGTAGTGTTAAGTGAAAGTTATAAAGGATTTTGCAGCTTAAAAACATCAGACTTTGTTTCTGAACAATTCTGGGCATAAAAACCATTCGCACGATTATCGCACGATTTTAATTTTTCGCTGCGTTTCGTACTTATTTGCTTTTTAGATACATTTTTAGGTGCTCTAAGGATTTTGAGGAATTACATATGAGTGATCTTCATATTTGGATATTATTTATGAAGTTGTTATCGGTGCTTAATGTGAATAATTATGTGCTAAACTGTTTTAGCAGTTCACAGGGGGGGCACTCGAAGCCTAATGCTTTTGAAATTTTATGTTTTCCTGTGAAAATGATTTTCACTGGAGTCAAGCTTTAAAATATGAAGGCATTGTTTTAGCAGGTTTTTAAGTGGAAATTAATTTGAATATCTCGAATCCAATGTTTTAAACTCACTCAAACAAAGAAACTCGGTAAAACTTGCGTCGGTTTTAATAATTTTCGTAGTGTTAAGTGAAAGTTATAAAGGATTTTGCAGCTTAAAAACATCAGACTTTGTTTCTGAACAATTCTGGGCATAAAAACCATTCGCACGATTATCGCACGATTTTAATTTTTCGCTGCGTTTCGTACTTATTTGCTTTTTAGATACATTTTTAGGTGCTCTAAGGATTTTGAGGAATTACATATGAGTGATCTTCATATTTGGATATTATTTATGAAGTTGTTATCGGTGCTTAATGTGAATAATTATGTGCTAAACTGTTTTAGCAGTTCACAGGGGGGGCACTCGAAGCCTAATGCTTTTGAAATTTTATGTTTTCCTGTGAAAATGATTTTCACTGGAGTCAAGCTTTAAAATATGAAGGCATTGTTTTAGCAGGTTTTTAAGTGGAAATTAATTTGAATATCTCGAATCCAATGTTTTAAACTCACTCAAACAAAGAAACTCGGTAAAACTTGCGTCGGTTTTAATAATTTTCGTAGTGTTAAGTGAAAGTTATAAAGGATTTTGCAGCTTAAAAACATCAGACTTTGTTTCTGAACAATTCTGGGCATAAAAACCATTCGCACGATTATCGCACGATTTTAATTTTTCGCTGCGTTTCGTACTTATTTGCTTTTTAGATACATTTTTAGGTGCTCTAAGGATTTTGAGGAATTACATATGAGTGATCTTCATATTTGGATATTATTTATGAAGTTGTTATCGGTGCTTAATGTGAATAATTATGTGCTAAACTGTTTTAGCAGTTCACAGGGGGGGCACTCGAAGCCTAATGCTTTTGAAATTTTATGTTTTCCTGTGAAAATGATTTTCACTGGAGTCAAGCTTTAAAATATGAAGGCATTGTTTTAGCAGGTTTTTAAGTGGAAATTAATTTGAATATCTCGAATCCAATGTTTTAAACTCACTCAAACAAAGAAACTCGGTAAAACTTGCGTCGGTTTTAATAATTTTCGTAGTGTTAAGTGAAAGTTATAAAGGATTTTGCAGCTTAAAAACATCAGACTTTGTTTCTGAACAATTCTGGGCATAAAAACCATTCGCACGATTATCGCACGATTTTAATTTTTCGCTGCGTTTCGTACTTATTTGCTTTTTAGATACATTTTTAGGTGCTCTAAGGATTTTGAGGAATTACATATGAGTGATCTTCATATTTGGATATTATTTATGAAGTTGTTATCGGTGCTTAATGTGAATAATTATGTGCTAAACTGTTTTAGCAGTTCACAGGGGGAGCACTCGAAGCCTAATGCTTTTGAAATTTTATGTTTTCCTGTGAAAATGATTTTCACTGGAGTCAAGCTTTAAAATATGAAGGCATTGTTTTAGCAGGTTTTTAAGTGGAAATTAATTTGAATATCTCGAATCCAATGTTTTAAACTCACTCAAACAAAGAAACTCGGTAAAACTTGCGTCGGTTTTAATAATTTTCGTAGTGTTAAGTGAAAGTTATAAAGGATTTTGCAGCTTAAAAACATCAGACTTTGTTTCTGAACAATTCTGGGCATAAAAACCATTCGCACGATTATCGCACGATTTTAATTTTTCGCTGCGTTTCGTACTTATTTGCTTTTTAGATACATTTTTAGGTGCTCTAAGGATTTTGAGGAATTACATATGAGTGATCTTCATATTTGGATATTATTTATGAAGTTGTTATCGGTGCTTAATGTGAATAATTATGTGCTAAACTGTTTTAGCAGTTCACAGGGGGAGCACTCGAAGCCTAATGCTTTTGAAATTTTATGTTTTCCTGTGAAAATGATTTTCACTGGAGTCAAGCTTTAAAATATGAAGGCATTGTTTTAGCAGGTTTTTAAGTGGAAATTAATTTGAATATCTCGAATCCAATGTTTTAAACTCACTCAAACAAAGAAACTCGGTAAAACTTGCGTCGGTTTTAATAATTTTCGTAGTGTTAAGTGAAAGTTATAAAGGATTTTGCAGCTTAAAAACATCAGACTTTGTTTCTGAACAATTCTGGGCATAAAAACCATTCGCACGATTATCGCACGATTTTAATTTTTCGCTGCGTTTCGTACTTATTTGCTTTTTAGATACATTTTTAGGTGCTCTAAGGATTTTGAGGAATTACATATGAGTGATCTTCATATTTGGATATTATTTATGAAGTTGTTATCGGTGCTTAATGTGAATAATTATGTGCTAAACTGTTTTAGCAGTTCACAGGGGGAGCACTCGAAGCCTAATGCTTTTGAAATTTTATGTTTTCCTGTGAAAATGATTTTCACTGGAGTCAAGCTTTAAAATATGAAGGCATTGTTTTAGCAGGTTTTTAAGTGGAAATTAATTTGAATATCTCGAATCCAATGTTTTAAACTCACTCAAACAAAGAAACTCGGTAAAACTTGCGTCGGTTTTAATAATTTTCGTAGTGTTAAGTGAAAGTTATAAAGGATTTTGCAGCTTAAAAACATCAGACTTTGTTTCTGAACAATTCTGGGCATAAAAACCATTCGCACGATTATCGCACGATTTTAATTTTTCGCTGCGTTTCGTACTTATTTGCTTTTTAGATACATTTTTAGGTGCTCTAAGGATTTTGAGGAATTACATATGAGTGATCTTCATATTTGGATATTATTTATGAAGTTGTTATCGGTGCTTAATGTGAATAATTATGTGCTAAACTGTTTTAGCAGTTCACAGGGGGGGCACTCGAAGCCTAATGCTTTTGAAATTTTATGTTTTCCTGTGAAAATGATTTTCACTGGAGTCAAGCTTTAAAATATGAAGGCATTGTTTTAGCAGGTTTTTAAGTGGAAATTAATTTGAATATCTCGAATCCAATGTTTTAAACTCACTCAAACAAAGAAACTCGGTAAAACTTGCGTCGGTTTTAATAATTTTCGTAGTGTTAAGTGAAAGTTATAAAGGATTTTGCAGCTTAAAAACATCAGACTTTGTTTCTGAACAATTCTGGGCATAAAAACCATTCGCACGATTATCGCACGATTTTAATTTTTCGCTGCGTTTCGTACTTATTTGCTTTTTAGATACATTTTTAGGTGCTCTAAGGATTTTGAGGAATTACATATGAGTGATCTTCATATTTGGATATTATTTATGAAGTTGTTATCGGTGCTTAATGTGAATAATTATGTGCTAAACTGTTTTAGCAGTTCACAGGGGGAGCACTCGAAGCCTAATGCTTTTGAAATTTTATGTTTTCCTGTGAAAATGATTTTCACTGGAGTCAAGCTTTAAAATATGAAGGCATTGTTTTAGCAGGTTTTTAAGTGGAAATTAATTTGAATATCTCGAATCCAATGTTTTAAACTCACTCAAACAAAGAAACTCGGTAAAACTTGCGTCGGTTTTAATAATTTTCGTAGTGTTAAGTGAAAGTTATAAAGGATTTTGCAGCTTAAAAACATCAGACTTTGTTTCTGAACAATTCTGGGCATAAAAACCATTCGCACGATTATCGCACGATTTTAATTTTTCGCTGCGTTTCGTACTTATTTGCTTTTTAGATACATTTTTAGGTGCTCTAAGGATTTTGAGGAATTACATATGAGTGATCTTCATATTTGGATATTATTTATGAAGTTGTTATCGGTGCTTAATGTGAATAATTATGTGCTAAACTGTTTTAGCAGTTCACAGGGGGAGCACTCGAAGCCTAATGCTTTTGAAATTTTATGTTTTCCTGTGAAAATGATTTTCACTGGAGTCAAGCTTTAAAATATGAAGGCATTGTTTTAGCAGGTTTTTAAGTGGAAATTAATTTGAATATCTCGAATCCAATGTTTTAAACTCACTCAAACAAAGAAACTCGGTAAAACTTGTGTCGGTTTTAATAATTTTCGTAGTGTTAAGTGAAAGTTATAAAGGATTTTGCAGCTTAAAAACATCAGACTTTGTTTCTGAACAATTCTGGGCATAAAAACCATTCGCACGATTATCGCACGATTTTAATTTTTCGCTGCGTTTCGTACTTATTTGCTTTTTAGATACATTTTTAGGTGCTCTAAGGATTTTGAGGAATTACATATGAGTGATCTTCATATTTGGATATTATTTATGAAGTTGTTATCGGTGCTTAATGTGAATAATTATGTGCTAAACTGTTTTAGCAGTTCACAGGGGGAGCACTCGAAGCCTAATGCTTTTGAAATTTTATGTTTTCCTGTGAAAATGATTTTCACTGGAGTCAAGCTTTAAAATATGAAGGCATTGTTTTAGCAGGTTTTTAAGTGGAAATTAATTTGAATATCTCGAATCCAATGTTTTAAACTCACTCAAACAAAGAAACTCGGTAAAACTTGCGTCGGTTTTAATAATTTTCGTAGTGTTAAGTGAAAGTTATAAAGGATTTTGCAGCTTAAAAACATCAGACTTTGTTTCTGAACAATTCTGGGCATAAAAACCATTCGCACGATTATCGCACGATTTTAATTTTTCGCTGCGTTTCGTACTTATTTGCTTTTTAGATACATTTTTAGGTGCTCTAAGGATTTTGAGGAATTACATATGAGTGATCTTCATATTTGGATATTATTTATGAAGTTGTTATCGGTGCTTAATGTGAATAATTATGTGCTAAACTGTTTTAGCAGTTCACAGGGGGGGCACTCGAAGCCTAATGCTTTTGAAATTTTATGTTTTCCTGTGAAAATGATTTTCACTGGAGTCAAGCTTTAAAATATGAAGGCATTGTTTTAGCAGGTTTTTAAGTGGAAATTAATTTGAATATCTCGAATCCAATGTTTTAAACTCACTCAAACAAAGAAACTCGGTAAAACTTGCGTCGGTTTTAATAATTTTCGTAGTGTTAAGTGAAAGTTATAAAGGATTTTGCAGCTTAAAAACATCAGACTTTGTTTCTGAACAATTCTGGGCATAAAAACCATTCGCACGATTATCGCACGATTTTAATTTTTCGCTGCGTTTCGTACTTATTTGCTTTTTAGATACATTTTTAGGTGCTCTAAGGATTTTGAGGAATTACATATGAGTGATCTTCATATTTGGATATTATTTATGAAGTTGTTATCGGTGCTTAATGTGAATAATTATGTGCTAAACTGTTTTAGCAGTTCACAGGGGGGGCACTCGAAGCCTAATGCTTTTGAAATTTTATGTTTTCCTGTGAAAATGATTTTCACTGGAGTCAAGCTTTAAAATATGAAGGCATTGTTTTAGCAGGTTTTTAAGTGGAAATTAATTTGAATATCTCGAATCCAATGTTTTAAACTCACTCAAACAAAGAAACTCGGTAAAACTTGCGTCGGTTTTAATAATTTTCGTAGTGTTAAGTGAAAGTTATAAAGGATTTTGCAGCTTAAAAACATCAGACTTTGTTTCTGAACAATTCTGGGCATAAAAACCATTCGCACGATTATCGCACGATTTTAATTTTTCGCTGCGTTTCGTACTTATTTGCTTTTTAGATACATTTTTAGGTGCTCTAAGGATTTTGAGGAATTACATATGAGTGATCTTCATATTTGGATATTATTTATGAAGTTGTTATCGGTGCTTAATGTGAATAATTATGTGCTAAACTGTTTTAGCAGTTCACAGGGGGGGCACTCGAAGCCTAATGCTTTTGAAATTTTATGTTTTCCTGTGAAAATGATTTTCACTGGAGTCAAGCTTTAAAATATGAAGGCATTGTTTTAGCAGGTTTTTAAGTGGAAATTAATTTGAATATCTCGAATCCAATGTTTTAAACTCACTCAAACAAAGAAACTCGGTAAAACTTGCGTCGGTTTTAATAATTTTCGTAGTGTTAAGTGAAAGTTATAAAGGATTTTGCAGCTTAAAAACATCAGACTTTGTTTCTGAACAATTCTGGGCATAAAAACCATTCGCACGATTATCGCACGATTTTAATTTTTCGCTGCGTTTCGTACTTATTTGCTTTTTAGATACATTTTTAGGTGCTCTAAGGATTTTGAGGAATTACATATGAGTGATCTTCATATTTGGATATTATTTATGAAGTTGTTATCGGTGCTTAATGTGAATAATTATGTGCTAAACTGTTTTAGCAGTTCACAGGGGGGGCACTCGAAGCCTAATGCTTTTGAAATTTTATGTTTTCCTGTGAAAATGATTTTCACTGGAGTCAAGCTTTAAAATATGAAGGCATTGTTTTAGCAGGTTTTTAAGTGGAAATTAATTTGAATATCTCGAATCCAATGTTTTAAACTCACTCAAACAAAGAAACTCGGTAAAACTTGCGTCGGTTTTAATAATTTTCGTAGTGTTAAGTGAAAGTTATAAAGGATTTTGCAGCTTAAAAACATCAGACTTTGTTTCTGAACAATTCTGGGCATAAAAACCATTCGCACGATTATCGCACGATTTTAATTTTTCGCTGCGTTTCGTACTTATTTGCTTTTTAGATACATTTTTAGGTGCTCTAAGGATTTTGAGGAATTACATATGAGTGATCTTCATATTTGGATATTATTTATGAAGTTGTTATCGGTGCTTAATGTGAATAATTATGTGCTAAACTGTTTTAGCAGTTCACAGGGGGGGCACTCGAAGCCTAATGCTTTTGAAATTTTATGTTTTCCTGTGAAAATGATTTTCACTGGAGTCAAGCTTTAAAATATGAAGGCATTGTTTTAGCAGGTTTTTAAGTGGAAATTAATTTGAATATCTCGAATCCAATGTTTTAAACTCACTCAAACAAAGAAACTCGGTAAAACTTGCGTCGGTTTTAATAATTTTCGTAGTGTTAAGTGAAAGTTATAAAGGATTTTGCAGCTTAAAAACATCAGACTTTGTTTCTGAACAATTCTGGGCATAAAAACCATTCGCACGATTATCGCACGATTTTAATTTTTCGCTGCGTTTCGTACTTATTTGCTTTTTAGATACATTTTTAGGTGCTCTAAGGATTTTGAGGAATTACATATGAGTGATCTTCATATTTGGATATTATTTATGAAGTTGTTATCGGTGCTTAATGTGAATAATTATGTGCTAAACTGTTTTAGCAGTTCACAGGGGGGGCACTCGAAGCCTAATGCTTTTGAAATTTTATGTTTTCCTGTGAAAATGATTTTCACTGGAGTCAAGCTTTAAAATATGAAGGCATTGTTTTAGCAGGTTTTTAAGTGGAAATTAATTTGAATATCTCGAATCCAATGTTTTAAACTCACTCAAACAAAGAAACTCGGTAAAACTTGCGTCGGTTTTAATAATTTTCGTAGTGTTAAGTGAAAGTTATAAAGGATTTTGCAGCTTAAAAACATCAGACTTTGTTTCTGAACAATTCTGGGCATAAAAACCATTCGCACGATTATCGCACGATTTTAATTTTTCGCTGCGTTTCGTACTTATTTGCTTTTTAGATACATTTTTAGGTGCTCTAAGGATTTTGAGGAATTACATATGAGTGATCTTCATATTTGGATATTATTTATGAAGTTGTTATCGGTGCTTAATGTGAATAATTATGTGCTAAACTGTTTTAGCAGTTCACAGGGGGAGCACTCGAAGCCTAATGCTTTTGAAATTTTATGTTTTCCTGTGAAAATGATTTTCACTGGAGTCAAGCTTTAAAATATGAAGGCATTGTTTTAGCAGGTTTTTAAGTGGAAATTAATTTGAATATCTCGAATCCAATGTTTTAAACTCACTCAAACAAAGAAACTCGGTAAAACTTGCGTCGGTTTTAATAATTTTCGTAGTGTTAAGTGAAAGTTATAAAGGATTTTGCAGCTTAAAAACATCAGACTTTGTTTCTGAACAATTCTGGGCATAAAAACCATTCGCACGATTATCGCACGATTTTAATTTTTCGCTGCGTTTCGTACTTATTTGCTTTTTAGATACATTTTTAGGTGCTCTAAGGATTTTGAGGAATTACATATGAGTGATCTTCATATTTGGATATTATTTATGAAGTTGTTATCGGTGCTTAATGTGAATAATTATGTGCTAAACTGTTTTAGCAGTTCACAGGGGGAGCACTCGAAGCCTAATGCTTTTGAAATTTTATGTTTTCCTGTGAAAATGATTTTCACTGGAGTCAAGCTTTAAAATATGAAGGCATTGTTTTAGCAGGTTTTTAAGTGGAAATTAATTTGAATATCTCGAATCCAATGTTTTAAACTCACTCAAACAAAGAAACTCGGTAAAACTTGCGTCGGTTTTAATAATTTTCGTAGTGTTAAGTGAAAGTTATAAAGGATTTTGCAGCTTAAAAACATCAGACTTTGTTTCTGAACAATTCTGGGCATAAAAACCATTCGCACGATTATCGCACGATTTTAATTTTTCGCTGCGTTTCGTACTTATTTGCTTTTTAGATACATTTTTAGGTGCTCTAAGGATTTTGAGGAATTACATATGAGTGATCTTCATATTTGGATATTATTTATGAAGTTGTTATCGGTGCTTAATGTGAATAATTATGTGCTAAACTGTTTTAGCAGTTCACAGGGGGAGCACTCGAAGCCTAATGCTTTTGAAATTTTATGTTTTCCTGTGAAAATGATTTTCACTGGAGTCAAGCTTTAAAATATGAAGGCATTGTTTTAGCATGTTTTTAAGTGGAAATTAATTTGAATATCTCGAATCCAATGTTTTAAACTCACTCAAACAAAGAAACTCGGTAAAACTTGCGTCGGTTTTAATAATTTTCGTAGTGTTAAGTGAAAGTTATAAAGGATTTTGCAGCTTAAAAACATCAGACTTTGTTTCTGAACAATTCTGGGCATAAAAACCATTCGCACGATTATCGCACGATTTTAATTTTTCGCTGCGTTTCGTACTTATTTGCTTTTTAGATACATTTTTAGGTGCTCTAAGGATTTTGAGGAATTACATATGAGTGATCTTCATATTTGGATATTATTTATGAAGTTGTTATCGGTGCTTAATGTGAATAATTATGTGCTAAACTGTTTTAGCAGTTCACAGGGGGGGCACTCGAAGCCTAATGCTTTTGAAATTTTATGTTTTCCTGTGAAAATGATTTTCACTGGAGTCAAGCTTTAAAATATGAAGGCATTGTTTTAGCAGGTTTTTAAGTGGAAATTAATTTGAATATCTCGAATCCAATGTTTTAAACTCACTCAAACAAAGAAACTCGGTAAAACTTGCGTCGGTTTTAATAATTTTCGTAGTGTTAAGTGAAAGTTATAAAGGATTTTGCAGCTTAAAAACATCAGACTTTGTTTCTGAACAATTCTGGGCATAAAAACCATTCGCACGATTATCGCACGATTTTAATTTTTCGCTGCGTTTCGTACTTATTTGCTTTTTAGATACATTTTTAGGTGCTCTAAGGATTTTGAGGAATTACATATGAGTGATCTTCATATTTGGATATTATTTATGAAGTTGTTATCGGTGCTTAATGTGAATAATTATGTGCTAAACTGTTTTAGCAGTTCACAGGGGGGGCACTCGAAGCCTAATGCTTTTGAAATTTTATGTTTTCCTGTGAAAATGATTTTCACTGGAGTCAAGCTTTAAAATATGAAGGCATTGTTTTAGCAGGTTTTTAAGTGGAAATTAATTTGAATATCTCGAATCCAATGTTTTAAACTCACTCAAACAAAGAAACTCGGTAAAACTTGCGTCGGTTTTAATAATTTTCGTAGTGTTAAGTGAAAGTTATAAAGGATTTTGCAGCTTAAAAACATCAGACTTTGTTTCTGAACAATTCTGGGCATAAAAACCATTCGCACGATTATCGCACGATTTTAATTTTTCGCTGCGTTTCGTACTTATTTGCTTTTTAGATACATTTTTAGGTGCTCTAAGGATTTTGAGGAATTACATATGAGTGATCTTCATATTTGGATATTATTTATGAAGTTGTTATCGGTGCTTAATGTGAATAATTATGTGCTAAACTGTTTTAGCAGTTCACAGGGGGAGCACTCGAAGCCTAATGCTTTTGAAATTTTATGTTTTCCTGTGAAAATGATTTTCACTGGAGTCAAGCTTTAAAATATGAAGGCATTGTTTTAGCAGGTTTTTAAGTGGAAATTAATTTGAATATCTCGAATCCAATGTTTTAAACTCACTCAAACAAAGAAACTCGGTAAAACTTGCGTCGGTTTTAATAATTTTCGTAGTGTTAAGTGAAAGTTATAAAGGATTTTGCAGCTTAAAAACATCAGACTTTGTTTCTGAACAATTCTGGGCATAAAAACCATTCGCACGATTATCGCACGATTTTAATTTTTCGCTGCGTTTCGTACTTATTTGCTTTTTAGATACATTTTTAGGTGCTCTAAGGATTTTGAGGAATTACATATGAGTGATCTTCATATTTGGATATTATTTATGAAGTTGTTATCGGTGCTTAATGTGAATAATTATGTGCTAAACTGTTTTAGCAGTTCACAGGGGGAGCACTCGAAGCCTAATACTTTTGAAATTTTATGTTTTCCTGTGAAAATGATTTTCACTGGAGTCAAGCTTTAAAATATGAAGGCATTGTTTTAGCAGGTTTTTAAGTGGAAATTAATTTGAATATCTCGAATCCAATGTTTTAAACTCACTCAAACAAAGAAACTCGGTAAAACTTGCGTCGGTTTTAATAATTTTCGTAGTGTTAAGTGAAAGTTATAAAGGATTTTGCAGCTTAAAAACATCAGACTTTGTTTCTGAACAATTCTGGGCATAAAAACCATTCGCACGATTATCGCACGATTTTAATTTTTCGCTGCGTTTCGTACTTATTTGCTTTTTAGATACATTTTTAGGTGCTCTAAGGATTTTGAGGAATTACATATGAGTGATCTTCATATTTGGATATTATTTATGAAGTTGTTATCGGTGCTTAATGTGAATAATTATGTGCTAAACTGTTTTAGCAGTTCACAGGGGGGGCACTCGAAGCCTAATGCTTTTGAAATTTTATGTTTTCCTGTGAAAATGATTTTCACTGGAGTCAAGCTTTAAAATATGAAGGCATTGTTTTAGCAGGTTTTTAAGTGGAAATTAATTTGAATATCTCGAATCCAATGTTTTAAACTCACTCAAACAAAGAAACTCGGTAAAACTTGCGTCGGTTTTAATAATTTTCGTAGTGTTAAGTGAAAGTTATAAAGGATTTTGCAGCTTAAAAACATCAGACTTTGTTTCTGAACAATTCTGGGCATAAAAACCATTCGCACGATTATCGCACGATTTTAATTTTTCGCTGCGTTTCGTACTTATTTGCTTTTTAGATACATTTTTAGGTGCTCTAAGGATTTTGAGGAATTACATATGAGTGATCTTCATATTTGGATATTATTTATGAAGTTGTTATCGGTGCTTAATGTGAATAATTATGTGCTAAACTGTTTTAGCAGTTCACAGGGGGGGCACTCGAAGCCTAATGCTTTTGAAATTTTATGTTTTCCTGTGAAAATGATTTTCACTGGAGTCAAGCTTTAAAATATGAAGGCATTGTTTTAGCAGGTTTTTAAGTGGAAATTAATTTGAATATCTCGAATCCAATGTTTTAAACTCACTCAAACAAAGAAACTCGGTAAAACTTGCGTCGGTTTTAATAATTTTCGTAGTGTTAAGTGAAAGTTATAAAGGATTTTGCAGCTTAAAAACATCAGACTTTGTTTCTGAACAATTCTGGGCATAAAAACCATTCGCACGATTATCGCACGATTTTAATTTTTCGCTGCGTTTCGTACTTATTTGCTTTTTAGATACATTTTTAGGTGCTCTAAGGATTTTGAGGAATTACATATGAGTGATCTTCATATTTGGATATTATTTATGAAGTTGTTATCGGTGCTTAATGTGAATAATTATGTGCTAAACTGTTTTAGCAGTTCACAGGGGGAGCACTCGAAGCCTAATGCTTTTGAAATTTTATGTTTTCCTGTGAAAATGATTTTCACTGGAGTCAAGCTTTAAAATATGAAGGCATTGTTTTAGCAGGTTTTTAAGTGGAAATTAATTTGAATATCTCGAATCCAATGTTTTAAACTCACTCAAACAAAGAAACTCGGTAAAACTTGCGTCGGTTTTAATAATTTTCGTAGTGTTAAGTGAAAGTTATAAAGGATTTTGCAGCTTAAAAACATCAGACTTTGTTTCTGAACAATTCTGGGCATAAAAACCATTCGCACGATTATCGCACGATTTTAATTTTTCGCTGCGTTTCGTACTTATTTGCTTTTTAGATACATTTTTAGGTGCTCTAAGGATTTTGAGGAATTACATATGAGTGATCTTCATATTTGGATATTATTTATGAAGTTGTTATCGGTGCTTAATGTGAATAATTATGTGCTAAACTGTTTTAGCAGTTCACAGGGGGAGCACTCGAAGCCTAATGCTTTTGAAATTTTATGTTTTCCTGTGAAAATGATTTTCACTGGAGTCAAGCTTTAAAATATGAAGGCATTGTTTTAGCAGGTTTTTAAGTGGAAATTAATTTGAATATCTCGAATCCAATGTTTTAAACTCACTCAAACAAAGAAACTCGGTAAAACTTGCGTCGGTTTTAATAATTTTCGTAGTGTTAAGTGAAAGTTATAAAGGATTTTGCAGCTTAAAAACATCAGACTTTGTTTCTGAACAATTCTGGGCATAAAAACCATTCGCACGATTATCGCACGATTTTAATTTTTCGCTGCGTTTCGTACTTATTTGCTTTTTAGATACATTTTTAGGTGCTCTAAGGATTTTGAGGAATTACATATGAGTGATCTTCATATTTGGATATTATTTATGAAGTTGTTATCGGTGCTTAATGTGAATAATTATGTGCTAAACTGTTTTAGCAGTTCACAGGGGGAGCACTCGAAGCCTAATGCTTTTGAAATTTTATGTTTTCCTGTGAAAATGATTTTCACTGGAGTCAAGCTTTAAAATATGAAGGCATTCTTTTAGCAGGTTTTTAAGTGGAAATTAATTTGAATATCTCGAATCCAATGTTTTAAACTCACTCAAACAAAGAAACTCGGTAAAACTTGCGTCGGTTTTAATAATTTTCGTAGTGTTAAGTGAAAGTTATAAAGGATTTTGCAGCTTAAAAACATCAGACTTTGTTTCTGAACAATTCTGGGCATAAAAACCATTCGCACGATTATCGCACGATTTTAATTTTTCGCTGCGTTTCGTACTTATTTGCTTTTTAGATACATTTTTAGGTGCTCTAAGGATTTTGAGGAATTACATATGAGTGATCTTCATATTTGGATATTATTTATGAAGTTGTTATCGGTGCTTAATGTGAATAATTATGTGCTAAACTGTTTTAGCAGTTCACAGGGGGAGCACTCGAAGCCTAATGCTTTTGAAATTTTATGTTTTCCTGTGAAAATAATTTTCACTGGAGTCAAGCTTTAAAATATGAAGGCATTCTTTTAGCAGGTTTTTAAGTGGAAATTAATTTGAATATCTCGAATCCAATGTTTTAAACTCACTCAAACAAAGAAACTCGGTAAAACTTGCGTCGGTTTTAATAATTTTCGTAGTGTTAAGTGAAAGTTATAAAGGATTTTGCAGCTTAAAAACATCAGACTTTGTTTCTGAACAATTCTGGGCACAAAAACCATTCGCACGATTATCGCACGATTTTAATTTTTCGCTGCGTTTCGTACTTATTTGCTTTTTAGATACATTTTTAGGTGCTCTAAGGATTTTGAGGAATTACATATGAGTGATCTTCATATTTGGATATTATTTATGAAGTTGTTATCGGTGCTTAATGTGAATAATTATGTGCTAAACTGTTTTAGCAGTTCACAGGGGGAGCACTCGAAGCCTAATGCTTTTGAAATTTTATGTTTTCCTGTGAAAATGATTTTCACTGGAGTCAAGCTTTAAAATATGAAGGCATTGTTTTAGCAGGTTTTTAAGTGGAAATTAATTTGAATATCTCGAATCCAATGTTTTAAACTCACTCAAACAAAGAAACTCGGTAAAACTTGCGTCGGTTTTAATAATTTTCGTAGTGTTAAGTGAAAGTTATAAAGGATTTTGCAGCTTAAAAACATCAGACTTTGTTTCTGAACAATTCTGGGCATAAAAACCATTCGCACGATTATCGCACGATTTTAATTTTTCGCTGCGTTTCGTACTTATTTGCTTTTTAGATACATTTTTAGGTGCTCTAAGGATTTTGAGGAATTACATATGAGTGATCTTCATATTTGGATATTATTTATGAAGTTGTTATCGGTGCTTAATGTGAATAATTATGTGCTAAACTGTTTTAGCAGTTCACAGGGGGAGCACTCGAAGCCTAATGCTTTTGAAATTTTATGTTTTCCTGTGAAAATGATTTTCACTGGAGTCAAGCTTTAAAATATGAAGGCATTGTTTTAGCAGGTTTTTAAGTGGAAATTAATTTGAATATCTCGAATCCAATGTTTTAAACTCACTCAAACAAAGAAACTCGGTAAAACTTGCGTCGGTTTTAATAATTTTCGTAGTGTTAAGTGAAAGTTATAAAGGATTTTGCAGCTTAAAAACATCAGACTTTGTTTCTGAACAATTCTGGGCATAAAAACCATTCGCACGATTATCGCACGATTTTAATTTTTCGCTGCGTTTCGTACTTATTTGCTTTTTAGATACATTTTTAGGTGCTCTAAGGATTTTGAGGAATTACATATGAGTGATCTTCATATTTGGATATTATTTATGAAGTTGTTATCGGTGCTTAATGTGAATAATTATGTGCTAAACTGTTTTAGCAGTTCACAGGGGGAGCACTCGAAGCCTAATGCTTTTGAAATTTTATGTTTTCCTGTGAAAATGATTTTCACTGGAGTCAAGCTTTAAAATATGAAGGCATTGTTTTAGCAGGTTTTTAAGTGGAAATTAATTTGAATATCTCGAATCCAATGTTTTAAACTCACTCAAACAAAGAAACTCGGTAAAACTTGCGTCGGTTTTAATAATTTTCGTAGTGTTAAGTGAAAGTTATAAAGGATTTTGCAGCTTAAAAACATCAGACTTTGTTTCTGAACAATTCTGGGCATAAAAACCATTCGCACGATTATCGCACGATTTTAATTTTTCGCTGCGTTTCGTACTTATTTGCTTTTTAGATACATTTTTAGGTGCTCTAAGGATTTTGAGGAATTACATATGAGTGATCTTCATATTTGGATATTATTTATGAAGTTGTTATCGGTGCTTAATGTGAATAATTATGTGCTAAACTGTTTTAGCAGTTCACAGGGGGAGCACTCGAAGCCTAATGCTTTTGAAATTTTATGTTTTCCTGTGAAAATGATTTTCACTGGAGTCAAGCTTTAAAATATGAAGGCATTGTTTTAGCAGGTTTTTAAGTGGAAATTAATTTGAATATCTCGAATCCAATGTTTTAAACTCACTCAAACAAAGAAACTCGGTAAAACTTGCGTCGGTTTTAATAATTTTCGTAGTGTTAAGTGAAAGTTATAAAGGATTTTTCAGCTTAAAAACATCAGACTTTGTTTCTGAACAATTCTGGGCATAAAAACCATTCGCACGATTATCGCACGATTTTAATTTTTCGCTGCGTTTCGTACTTATTTGCTTTTTAGATACATTTTTAGGTGCTCTAAGGATTTTGAGGAATTACATATGAGTGATCTTCATATTTGGATATTATTTATGAAGTTGTTATCGGTGCTTAATGTGAATAATTATGTGCTAAACTGTTTTAGCAGTTCACAGGGGGAGCACTCGAAGCCTAATGCTTTTGAAATTTTATGTTTTCCTGTGAAAATGATTTTCACTGGAGTCAAGCTTTAAAATATGAAGGCATTGTTTTAGCAGGTTTTTAAGTGGAAATTAATTTGAATATCTCGAATCCAATGTTTTAAACTCACTCAAACAAAGAAACTCGGTAAAACTTGCGTCGGTTTTAATAATTTTCGTAGTGTTAAGTGAAAGTTATAAAGGATTTTGCAGCTTAAAAACATCAGACTTTGTTTCTGAACAATTCTGGGCATAAAAACCATTCGCACGATTATCGCACGATTTTAATTTTTCGCTGCGTTTCGTACTTATTTGCTTTTTAGATACATTTTTAGGTGCTCTAAGGATTTTGAGGAATTACATATGAGTGATCTTCATATTTGGATATTATTTATGAAGTTGTTATCGGTGCTTAATGTGAATAATTATGTGCTAAACTGTTTTAGCAGTTCACAGGGGGAGCACTCGAAGCCTAATGCTTTTGAAATTTTATGTTTTCCTGTGAAAATGATTTTCACTGGAGTCAAGCTTTAAAATATGAAGGCATTGTTTTAGCAGGTTTTTAAGTGGAAATTAATTTGAATATCTCGAATCCAATGTTTTAAACTCACTCAAACAAAGAAACTCGGTAAAACTTGCGTCGATTTTAATAATTTTCGTAGTGTTAAGTGAAAGTTATAAAGGATTTTGCAGCTTAAAAACATCAGACTTTGTTTCTGAACAATTCTGGGCATAAAAACCATTCGCACGATTATCGCACGATTTTAATTTTTCGCTGCGTTTCGTACTTATTTGCTTTTTAGATACATTTTTAGGTGCTCTAAGGATTTTGAGGAATTACATATGAGTGATCTTCATATTTGGATATTATTTATGAAGTTGTTATCGGTGCTTAATGTGAATAATTATGTGCTAAACTGTTTTAGCAGTTCACAGGGGGAGCACTCGAAGCCTAATGCTTTTGAAATTTTATGTTTTCCTGTGAAAATGATTTTCACTGGAGTCAAGCTTTAAAATATGAAGGCATTGTTTTAGCAGGTTTTTAAGTGGAAATTAATTTGAATATCTCGAATCCAATGTTTTAAACTCACTCAAACAAAGAAACTCGGTAAAACTTGCGTCGGTTTTAATAATTTTCGTAGTGTTAAGTGAAAGTTATAAAGGATTTTGCAGCTTAAAAACATCAGACTTTGTTTCTGAACAATTCTGGGCATAAAAACCATTCGCACGATTATCGCACGATTTTAATTTTTCGCTGCGTTTCGTACTTATTTGCTTTTTAGATACATTTTTAGGTGCTCTAAGGATTTTGAGGAATTACATATGAGTGATCTTCATATTTGGATATTATTTATGAAGTTGTTATCGGTGCTTAATGTGAATAATTATGTGCTAAACTGTTTTAGCAGTTCACAGGGGGAGCACTCGAAGCCTAATGCTTTTGAAATTTTATGTTTTCTTGTGAAAATGATTTTCACTGGAGTCAAGCTTTAAAATATGAAGGCATTGTTTTAGCAGGTTTTTAAGTGGAAATTAATTTGAATATCTCGAATCCAATGTTTTAAACTCACTCAAACAAAGAAACTCGGTAAAACTTGCGTCGGTTTTAATAATTTTCGTAGTGTTAAGTGAAAGTTATAAAGGATTTTTCAGCTTAAAAACATCAGACTTTGTTTCTGAACAATTCTGGGCATAAAAACCATTCGCACGATTATCGCACGATTTTAATTTTTCGCTGCGTTTCGTACTTATTTGCTTTTTAGATACATTTTTAGGTGCTCTAAGGATTTTGAGGAATTACATATGAGTGATCTTCATATTTGGATATTATTTATGAAGTTGTTATCGGTGCTTAATGTGAATAATTATGTGCTAAACTGTTTTAGCAGTTCACAGGGGGAGCACTCGAAGCCTAATGCTTTTGAAATTTTATGTTTTCCTGTGAAAATGATTTTCACTGGAGTCAAGCTTTAAAATATGAAGGCATTGTTTTAGCAGGTTTTTAAGTGGAAATTAATTTGAATATCTCGAATCCAATGTTTTAAACTCACTCAAACAAAGAAACTCGGTAAAACTTGCGTCGGTTTTAATAATTTTCGTAGTGTTAAGTGAAAGTTATAAAGGATTTTGCAGCTTAAAAACATCAGACTTTGTTTCTGAACAATTCTGGGCATAAAAACCATTCGCACGATTATCGCACGATTTTAATTTTTCGCTGCGTTTCGTACTTATTTGCTTTTTAGATACATTTTTAGGTGCTCTAAGGATTTTGAGGAATTACATATGAGTGATCTTCATATTTGGATATTATTTATGAAGTTGTTATCGGTGCTTAATGTGAATAATTATGTGCTAAACTGTTTTAGCAGTTCACAGGGGGAGCACTCGAAGCCTAATGCTTTTGAAATTTTATGTTTTCCTGTGAAAATGATTTTCACTGGAGTCAAGCTTTAAAATATGAAGGCATTGTTTTAGCAGGTTTTTAAGTGGAAATTAATTTGAATATCTCGAATCCAATGTTTTAAACTCACTCAAACAAAGAAACTCGGTAAAACTTGCGTCGGTTTTAATAATTTTCGTAGTGTTAAGTGAAAGTTATAAAGGATTTTGCAGCTTAAAAACATCAGACTTTGTTTCTGAACAATTCTGGGCATAAAAACCATTCGCACGATTATCGCACGATTTTAATTTTTCGCTGCGTTTCGTACTTATTTGCTTTTTAGATACATTTTTAGGTGCTCTAAGGATTTTGAGGAATTACATATGAGTGATCTTCATATTTGGATATTATTTATGAAGTTGTTATCGGTGCTTAATGTGAATAATTATGTGCTAAACTGTTTTAGCAGTTCACAGGGGGAGCACTCGAAGCCTAATGCTTTTGAAATTTTATGTTTTCCTGTGAAAATGATTTTCACTGGAGTCAAGCTTTAAAATATGAAGGCATTGTTTTAGCAGGTTTTTAAGTGGAAATTAATTTGAATATCTCGAATCCAATGTTTTAAACTCACTCAAACAAAGAAACTCGGTAAAACTTGCGTCGGTTTTAATAATTTTCGTAGTGTTAAGTGAAAGTTATAAAGGATTTTGCAGCTTAAAAACATCAGACTTTGTTTCTGAACAATTCTGGGCATAAAAACCATTCGCACGATTATCGCACGATTTTAATTTTTCGCTGCGTTTCGTACTTATTTGCTTTTTAGATACATTTTTAGGTGCTCTAAGGATTTTGAGGAATTACATATGAGTGATCTTCATATTTGGATATTATTTATGAAGTTGTTATCGGTGCTTAATGTGAATAATTATGTGCTAAACTGTTTTAGCAGTTCACAGGGGGGGCACTCGAAGCCTAATGCTTTTGAAATTTTATGTTTTCCTGTGAAAATGATTTTCACTGGAGTCAAGCTTTAAAATATGAAGGCATTGTTTTAGCAGGTTTTTAAGTGGAAATTAATTTGAATATCTCGAATCCAATGTTTTAAACTCACTCAAACAAAGAAACTCGGTAAAACTTGCGTCGGTTTTAATAATTTTCGTAGTGTTAAGTGAAAGTTATAAAGGATTTTGCAGCTTAAAAACATCAGACTTTGTTTCTGAACAATTCTGGGCATAAAAACCATTCGCACGATTATCGCACGATTTTAATTTTTCGCTGCGTTTCGTACTTATTTGCTTTTTAGATACATTTTTAGGTGCTCTAAGGATTTTGAGGAATTACATATGAGTGATCTTCATATTTGGATATTATTTATGAAGTTGTTATCGGTGCTTAATGTGAATAATTATGTGCTAAACTGTTTTAGCAGTTCACAGGGGGGGCACTCGAAGCCTAATGCTTTTGAAATTTTATGTTTTCCTGTGAAAATGATTTTCACTGGAGTCAAGCTTTAAAATATGAAGGCATTGTTTTAGCAGGTTTTTAAGTGGAAATTAATTTGAATATCTCGAATCCAATGTTTTAAACTCACTCAAACAAAGAAACTCGGTAAAACTTGCGTCGGTTTTAATAATTTTCGTAGTGTTAAGTGAAAGTTATAAAGGATTTTGCAGCTTAAAAACATCAGACTTTGTTTCTGAACAATTCTGGGCATAAAAACCATTCGCACGATTATCGCACGATTTTAATTTTTCGCTGCGTTTCGTACTTATTTGCTTTTTAGATACATTTTTAGGTGCTCTAAGGATTTTGAGGAATTACATATGAGTGATCTTCATATTTGGATATTATTTATGAAGTTGTTATCGGTGCTTAATGTGAATAATTATGTGCTAAACTGTTTTAGCAGTTCACAGGGGGGGCACTCGAAGCCTAATGCTTTTGAAATTTTATGTTTTCCTGTGAAAATGATTTTCACTGGAGTCAAGCTTTAAAATATGAAGGCATTGTTTTAGCAGGTTTTTAAGTGGAAATTAATTTGAATATCTCGAATCCAATGTTTTAAACTCACTCAAACAAAGAAACTCGGTAAAACTTGCGTCGGTTTTAATAATTTTCGTAGTGTTAAGTGAAAGTTATAAAGGATTTTGCAGCTTAAAAACATCAGACTTTGTTTCTGAACAATTCTGGGCATAAAAACCATTCGCACGATTATCGCACGATTTTAATTTTTCGCTGCGTTTCGTACTTATTTGCTTTTTAGATACATTTTTAGGTGCTCTAAGGATTTTGAGGAATTACATATGAGTGATCTTCATATTTGGATATTATTTATGAAGTTGTTATCGGTGCTTAATGTGAATAATTATGTGCTAAACTGTTTTAGCAGTTCACAGGGGGGGCACTCGAAGCCTAATGCTTTTGAAATTTTATGTTTTCCTGTGAAAATGATTTTCACTGGAGTCAAGCTTTAAAATATGAAGGCATTGTTTTAGCAGGTTTTTAAGTGGAAATTAATTTGAATATCTCGAATCCAATGTTTTAAACTCACTCAAACAAAGAAACTCGGTAAAACTTGCGTCGGTTTTAATAATTTTCGTAGTGTTAAGTGAAAGTTATAAAGGATTTTGCAGCTTAAAAACATCAGACTTTGTTTCTGAACAATTCTGGGCATAAAAACCATTCGCACGATTATCGCACGATTTTAATTTTTCGCTGCGTTTCGTACTTATTTGCTTTTTAGATACATTTTTAGGTGCTCTAAGGATTTTGAGGAATTACATATGAGTGATCTTCATATTTGGATATTATTTATGAAGTTGTTATCGGTGCTTAATGTGAATAATTATGTGCTAAACTGTTTTAGCAGTTCACAGGGGGGGCACTCGAAGCCTAATGCTTTTGAAATTTTATGTTTTCCTGTGAAAATGATTTTCACTGGAGTCAAGCTTTAAAATATGAAGGCATTGTTTTAGCAGGTTTTTAAGTGGAAATTAATTTGAATATCTCGAATCCAATGTTTTAAACTCACTCAAACAAAGAAACTCGGTAAAACTTGCGTCGGTTTTAATAATTTTCGTAGTGTTAAGTGAAAGTTATAAAGGATTTTGCAGCTTAAAAACATCAGACTTTGTTTCTGAACAATTCTGGGCATAAAAACCATTCGCACGATTATCGCACGATTTTAATTTTTCGCTGCGTTTCGTACTTATTTGCTTTTTAGATACATTTTTAGGTGCTCTAAGGATTTTGAGGAATTACATATGAGTGATCTTCATATTTGGATATTATTTATGAAGTTGTTATCGGTGCTTAATGTGAATAATTATGTGCTAAACTGTTTTAGCAGTTCACAGGGGGGGCACTCGAAGCCTAATGCTTTTGAAATTTTATGTTTTCCTGTGAAAATGATTTTCACTGGAGTCAAGCTTTAAAATATGAAGGCATTGTTTTAGCAGGTTTTTAAGTGGAAATTAATTTGAATATCTCGAATCCAATGTTTTAAACTCACTCAAACAAAGAAACTCGGTAAAACTTGCGTCGGTTTTAATAATTTTCGTAGTGTTAAGTGAAAGTTATAAAGGATTTTGCAGCTTAAAAACATCAGACTTTGTTTCTGAACAATTCTGGGCATAAAAACCATTCGCACGATTATCGCACGATTTTAATTTTTCGCTGCGTTTCGTACTTATTTGCTTTTTAGATACATTTTTAGGTGCTCTAAGGATTTTGAGGAATTACATATGAGTGATCTTCATATTTGGATATTATTTATGAAGTTGTTATCGGTGCTTAATGTGAATAATTATGTGCTAAACTGTTTTAGCAGTTCACAGGGGGGGCACTCGAAGCCTAATGCTTTTGAAATTTTATGTTTTCCTGTGAAAATGATTTTCACTGGAGTCAAGCTTTAAAATATGAAGGCATTGTTTTAGCAGGTTTTTAAGTGGAAATTAATTTGAATATCTCGAATCCAATGTTTTAAACTCACTCAAACAAAGAAACTCGGTAAAACTTGCGTCGGTTTTAATAATTTTCGTAGTGTTAAGTGAAAGTTATAAAGGATTTTGCAGCTTAAAAACATCAGACTTTGTTTCTGAACAATTCTGGGCATAAAAACCATTCGCACGATTATCGCACGATTTTAATTTTTCGCTGCGTTTCGTACTTATTTGCTTTTTAGATACATTTTTAGGTGCTCTAAGGATTTTGAGGAATTACATATGAGTGATCTTCATATTTGGATATTATTTATGAAGTTGTTATCGGTGCTTAATGTGAATAATTATGTGCTAAACTGTTTTAGCAGTTCACAGGGGGGGCACTCGAAGCCTAATGCTTTTGAAATTTTATGTTTTCCTGTGAAAATGATTTTCACTGGAGTCAAGCTTTAAAATATGAAGGCATTGTTTTAGCAGGTTTTTAAGTGGAAATTAATTTGAATATCTCGAATCCAATGTTTTAAACTCACTCAAACAAAGAAACTCGGTAAAACTTGCGTCGGTTTTAATAATTTTCGTAGTGTTAAGTGAAAGTTATAAAGGATTTTGCAGCTTAAAAACATCAGACTTTGTTTCTGAACAATTCTGGGCATAAAAACCATTCGCACGATTATCGCACGATTTTAATTTTTCGCTGCGTTTCGTACTTATTTGCTTTTTAGATACATTTTTAGGTGCTCTAAGGATTTTGAGGAATTACATATGAGTGATCTTCATATTTGGATATTATTTATGAAGTTGTTATCGGTGCTTAATGTGAATAATTATGTGCTAAACTGTTTTAGCAGTTCACAGGGGGGGCACTCGAAGCCTAATGCTTTTGAAATTTTATGTTTTCCTGTGAAAATGATTTTCACTGGAGTCAAGCTTTAAAATATGAAGGCATTGTTTTAGCAGGTTTTTAAGTGGAAATTAATTTGAATATCTCGAATCCAATGTTTTAAACTCACTCAAACAAAGAAACTCGGTAAAACTTGCGTCGGTTTTAATAATTTTCGTAGTGTTAAGTGAAAGTTATAAAGGATTTTGCAGCTTAAAAACATCAGACTTTGTTTCTGAACAATTCTGGGCATAAAAACCATTCGCACGATTATCGCACGATTTTAATTTTTCGCTGCGTTTCGTACTTATTTGCTTTTTAGATACATTTTTAGGTGCTCTAAGGATTTTGAGGAATTACATATGAGTGATCTTCATATTTGGATATTATTTATGAAGTTGTTATCGGTGCTTAATGTGAATAATTATGTGCTAAACTGTTTTAGCAGTTCACAGGGGGGGCACTCGAAGCCTAATGCTTTTGAAATTTTATGTTTTCCTGTGAAAATGATTTTCACTGGAGTCAAGCTTTAAAATATGAAGGCATTGTTTTAGCAGGTTTTTAAGTGGAAATTAATTTGAATATCTCGAATCCAATGTTTTAAACTCACTCAAACAAAGAAACTCGGTAAAACTTGCGTCGGTTTTAATAATTTTCGTAGTGTTAAGTGAAAGTTATAAAGGATTTTGCAGCTTAAAAACATCAGACTTTGTTTCTGAACAATTCTGGGCATAAAAACCATTCGCACGATTATCGCACGATTTTAATTTTTCGCTGCGTTTCGTACTTATTTGCTTTTTAGATACATTTTTAGGTGCTCTAAGGATTTTGAGGAATTACATATGAGTGATCTTCATATTTGGATATTATTTATGAAGTTGTTATCGGTGCTTAATGTGAATAATTATGTGCTAAACTGTTTTAGCAGTTCACAGGGGGGGCACTCGAAGCCTAATGCTTTTGAAATTTTATGTTTTCCTGTGAAAATGATTTTCACTGGAGTCAAGCTTTAAAATATGAAGGCATTGTTTTAGCAGGTTTTTAAGTGGAAATTAATTTGAATATCTCGAATCCAATGTTTTAAACTCACTCAAACAAAGAAACTCGGTAAAACTTGCGTCGGTTTTAATAATTTTCGTAGTGTTAAGTGAAAGTTATAAAGGATTTTGCAGCTTAAAAACATCAGACTTTGTTTCTGAACAATTCTGGGCATAAAAACCATTCGCACGATTATCGCACGATTTTAATTTTTCGCTGCGTTTCGTACTTATTTGCTTTTTAGATACATTTTTAGGTGCTCTAAGGATTTTGAGGAATTACATATGAGTGATCTTCATATTTGGATATTATTTATGAAGTTGTTATCGGTGCTTAATGTGAATAATTATGTGCTAAACTGTTTTAGCAGTTCACAGAGGGGGCACTCGAAGCCTAATGCTTTTGAAATTTTATGTTTTCCTGTGAAAATGATTTTCACTGGAGTCAAGCTTTAAAATATGAAGGCATTGTTTTAGCAGGTTTTTAAGTGGAAATTAATTTGAATATCTCGAATCCAATGTTTTAAACTCACTCAAACAAAGAAACTCGGTAAAACTTGCGTCGGTTTTAATAATTTTCGTAGTGTTAAGTGAAAGTTATAAAGGATTTTGCAGCTTAAAAACATCAGACTTTGTTTCTGAACAATTCTGGGCATAAAAACCATTCGCACGATTATCGCACGATTTTAATTTTTCGCTGCGTTTCGTACTTATTTGCTTTTTAGATACATTTTTAGGTGCTCTAAGGATTTTGAGGAATTACATATGAGTGATCTTCATATTTGGATATTATTTATGAAGTTGTTATCGGTGCTTAATGTGAATAATTATGTGCTAAACTGTTTTAGCAGTTCACAGGGGGGGCACTCGAAGCCTAATGCTTTTGAAATTTTATGTTTTCCTGTGAAAATGATTTTCACTGGAGTCAAGCTTTAAAATATGAAGGCATTGTTTTAGCAGGTTTTTAAGTGGAAATTAATTTGAATATCTCGAATCCAATGTTTTAAACTCACTCAAACAAAGAAACTCGGTAAAACTTGCGTCGGTTTTAATAATTTTCGTAGTGTTAAGTGAAAGTTATAAAGGATTTTGCAGCTTAAAAACATCAGACTTTGTTTCTGAACAATTCTGGGCATAAAAACCATTCGCACGATTATCGCACGATTTTAATTTTTCGCTGCGTTTCGTACTTATTTGCTTTTTAGATACATTTTTAGGTGCTCTAAGGATTTTGAGGAATTACATATGAGTGATCTTCATATTTGGATATTATTTATGAAGTTGTTATCGGTGCTTAATGTGAATAATTATGTGCTAAACTGTTTTAGCAGTTCACAGGGGGAGCACTCGAAGCCTAATGCTTTTGAAATTTTATGTTTTCCTGTGAAAATGATTTTCACTGGAGTCAAGCTTTAAAATATGAAGGCATTGTTTTAGCAGGTTTTTAAGTGGAAATTAATTTGAATATCTCGAATCCAATGTTTTAAACTCACTCAAACAAAGAAACTCGGTAAAACTTGCGTCGGTTTTAATAATTTTCGTAGTGTTAAGTGAAAGTTATAAAGGATTTTGCAGCTTAAAAACATCAGACTTTGTTTCTGAACAATTCTGGGCATAAAAACCATTCGCACGATTATCGCACGATTTTAATTTTTCGCTGCGTTTCGTACTTATTTGCTTTTTAGATACATTTTTAGGTGCTCTAAGGATTTTGAGGAATTACATATGAGTGATCTTCATATTTGGATATTATTTATGAAGTTGTTATCGGTGCTTAATGTGAATAATTATGTGCTAAACTGTTTTAGCAGTTCACAGGGGGAGCACTCGAAGCCTAATGCTTTTGAAATTTTATGTTTTCCTGTGAAAATGATTTTCACTGGAGTCAAGCTTTAAAATATGAAGGCATTGTTTTAGCAGGTTTTTAAGTGGAAATTAATTTGAATATCTCGAATCCAATGTTTTAAACTCACTCAAACAAAGAAACTCGGTAAAACTTGCGTCGGTTTTAATAATTTTCGTAGTGTTAAGTGAAAGTTATAAAGGATTTTGCAGCTTAAAAACATCAGACTTTGTTTCTGAACAATTCTGGGCATAAAAACCATTCGCACGATTATCGCACGATTTTAATTTTTCGCTGCGTTTCGTACTTATTTGCTTTTTAGATACATTTTTAGGTGCTCTAAGGATTTTGAGGAATTACATATGAGTGATCTTCATATTTGGATATTATTTATGAAGTTGTTATCGGTGCTTAATGTGAATAATTATGTGCTAAACTGTTTTAGCAGTTCACAGGGGGAGCACTCGAAGCCTAATGCTTTTGAAATTTTATGTTTTCCTGTGAAAATGATTTTCACTGGAGTCAAGCTTTAAAATATGAAGGCATTGTTTTAGCAGGTTTTTAAGTGGAAATTAATTTGAATATCTCGAATCCAATGTTTTAAACTCACTCAAACAAAGAAACTCGGTAAAACTTGCGTCGGTTTTAATAATTTTCGTAGTGTTAAGTGAAAGTTATAAAGGATTTTGCAGCTTAAAAACATCAGACTTTGTTTCTGAACAATTCTGGGCATAAAAACCATTCGCACGATTATCGCACGATTTTAATTTTTCGCTGCGTTTCGTACTTATTTGCTTTTTAGATACATTTTTAGGTGCTCTAAGGATTTTGAGGAATTACATATGAGTGATCTTCATATTTGGATATTATTTATGAAGTTGTTATCGGTGCTTAATGTGAATAATTATGTGCTAAACTGTTTTAGCAGTTCACAGGGGGAGCACTCGAAGCCTAATGCTTTTGAAATTTTATGTTTTCCTGCGAAAATGATTTTCACTGGAGTCAAGCTTTAAAATATGAAGGCATTGTTTTAGCAGGTTTTTAAGTGGAAATTAATTTGAATATCTCGAATCCAATGTTTTAAACTCACTCAAACAAAGAAACTCGGTAAAACTTGCGTCGGTTTTAATAATTTTCGTAGTGTTAAGTGAAAGTTATAAAGGATTTTGCAGCTTAAAAACATCAGACTTTGTTTCTGAACAATTCTGGGCATAAAAACCATTCGCACGATTATCGCACGATTTTAATTTTTCGCTGCGTTTCGTACTTATTTGCTTTTTAGATACATTTTTAGGTGCTCTAAGGATTTTGAGGAATTACATATGAGTGATCTTCATATTTGGATATTATTTATGAAGTTGTTATCGGTGCTTAATGTGAATAATTATGTGCTAAACTGTTTTAGCAGTTCACAGGGGGAGCACTCGAAGCCTAATGCTTTTGAAATTTTATGTTTTCCTGTGAAAATGATTTTCACTGGAGTCAAGCTTTAAAATATGAAGGCATTGTTTTAGCAGGTTTTTAAGTGGAAATTAATTTGAATATCTCGAATCCAATGTTTTAAACTCACTCAAACAAAGAAACTCGGTAAAACTTGCGTCGGTTTTAATAATTTTCGTAGTGTTAAGTGAAAGTTATAAAGGATTTTGCAGCTTAAAAACATCAGACTTTGTTTCTGAACAATTCTGGGCATAAAAACCATTCGCACGATTATCGCACGATTTTAATTTTTCGCTGCGTTTCGTACTTATTTGCTTTTTAGATACATTTTTAGGTGCTCTAAGGATTTTGAGGAATTACATATGAGTGATCTTCATATTTGGATATTATTTATGAAGTTGTTATCGGTGCTTAATGTGAATAATTATGTGCTAAACTGTTTTAGCAGTTCACAGGGGGAGCACTCGAAGCCTAATGCTTTTGAAATTTTATGTTTTCCTGTGAAAATGATTTTCACTGGAGTCAAGCTTTAAAATATGAAGGCATTGTTTTAGCAGGTTTTTAAGTGGAAATTAATTTGAATATCTCGAATCCAATGTTTTAAACTCACTCAAACAAAGAAACTCGGTAAAACTTGCGTCGGTTTTAATAATTTTCGTAGTGTTAAGTGAAAGTTATAAAGGATTTTGCAGCTTAAAAACATCAGACTTTGTTTCTGAACAATTCTGGGCATAAAAACCATTCGCACGATTATCGCACGATTTTAATTTTTCGCTGCGTTTCGTACTTATTTGCTTTTTAGATACATTTTTAGGTGCTCTAAGGATTTTGAGGAATTACATATGAGTGATCTTCATATTTGGATATTATTTATGAAGTTGTTATCGGTGCTTAATGTGAATAATTATGTGCTAAACTGTTTTAGCAGTTCACAGGGGGAGCACTCGAAGCCTAATGCTTTTGAAATTTTATGTTTTCCTGTGAAAATGATTTTCACTGGAGTCAAGCTTTAAAATATGAAGGCATTGTTTTAGCAGGTTTTTAAGTGGAAATTAATTTGAATATCTCGAATCCAATGTTTTAAACTCACTCAAACAAAGAAACTCGGTAAAACTTGCGTCGGTTTTAATAATTTTCGTAGTGTTAAGTGAAAGTTATAAAGGATTTTGCAGCTTAAAAACATCAGACTTTGTTTCTGAACAATTCTGGGCATAAAAACCATTCGCACGATTATCGCACGATTTTAATTTTTCGCTGCGTTTCGTACTTATTTGCTTTTTAGATACATTTTTAGGTGCTCTAAGGATTTTGAGGAATTACATATGAGTGATCTTCATATTTGGATATTATTTATGAAGTTGTTATCGGTGCTTAATGTGAATAATTATGTGCTAAACTGTTTTAGCAGTTCACAGGGGGAGCACTCGAAGCCTAATGCTTTTGAAATTTTATGTTTTCCTGTGAAAATGATTTTCACTGGAGTCAAGCTTTAAAATATGAAGGCATTGTTTTAGCAGGTTTTTAAGTGGAAATTAATTTGAATATCTCGAATCCAATGTTTTAAACTCACTCAAACAAAGAAACTCGGTAAAACTTGCGTCGGTTTTAATAATTTTCGTAGTGTTAAGTGAAAGTTATAAAGGATTTTGCAGCTTAAAAACATCAGACTTTGTTTCTGAACAATTCTGGGCATAAAAACCATTCGCACGATTATCGCACGATTTTAATTTTTCGCTGCGTTTCGTACTTATTTGCTTTTTAGATACATTTTTAGGTGCTCTAAGGATTTTGAGGAATTACATATGAGTGATCTTCATATTTGGATATTATTTATGAAGTTGTTATCGGTGCTTAATGTGAATAATTATGTGCTAAACTGTTTTAGCAGTTCACAGGGGGAGCACTCGAAGCCTAATGCTTTTGAAATTTTATGTTTTCCTGTGAAAATGATTTTCACTGGAGTCAAGCTTTAAAATATGAAGGCATTGTTTTAGCAGGTTTTTAAGTGGAAATTAATTTGAATATCTCGAATCCAATGTTTTAAACTCACTCAAACAAAGAAACTCGGTAAAACTTGCGTCGGTTTTAATAATTTTCGTAGTGTTAAGTGAAAGTTATAAAGGATTTTGCAGCTTAAAAACATCAGACTTTGTTTCTGAACAATTCTGGGCATAAAAACCATTCGCACGATTATCGCACGATTTTAATTTTTCGCTGCGTTTCGTACTTATTTGCTTTTTAGATACATTTTTAGGTGCTCTAAGGATTTTGAGGAATTACATATGAGTGATCTTCATATTTGGATATTATTTATGAAGTTGTTATCGGTGCTTAATGTGAATAATTATGTGCTAAACTGTTTTAGCAGTTCACAGGGGGAGCACTCGAAGCCTAATGCTTTTGAAATTTTATGTTTTCCTGTGAAAATGATTTTCACTGGAGTCAAGCTTTAAAATATGAAGGCATTGTTTTAGCAGGTTTTTAAGTGGAAATTAATTTGAATATCTCGAATCCAATGTTTTAAACTCACTCAAACAAAGAAACTCGGTAAAACTTGCGTCGGTTTTAATAATTTTCGTAGTGTTAAGTGAAAGTTATAAAGGATTTTGCAGCTTAAAAACATCAGACTTTGTTTCTGAACAATTCTGGGCATAAAAACCATTCGCACGATTATCGCACGATTTTAATTTTTCGCTGCGTTTCGTACTTATTTGCTTTTTAGATACATTTTTAGGTGCTCTAAGGATTTTGAGGAATTACATATGAGTGATCTTCATATTTGGATATTATTTATGAAGTTGTTATCGGTGCTTAATGTGAATAATTATGTGCTAAACTGTTTTAGCAGTTCACAGGGGGAGCACTCGAAGCCTAATGCTTTTGAAATTTTATGTTTTCCTGTGAAAATGA
Source organism: Durio zibethinus (assembly GCF_047325235.1). Taxonomy (NCBI): domain Eukaryota; kingdom Viridiplantae; phylum Streptophyta; class Magnoliopsida; order Malvales; family Malvaceae; genus Durio; species Durio zibethinus. Next base: position 25,030,555 of record NC_143162.1, read on the forward strand.
TTTTCACTGGAGTCAAGCTTTAAAATATGAAGGCATTGTTTTAGCAGGTTTTTAAGTGGAAATTAATTTGAATATCTCGAATCCAATGTTTTAAACTCACTCAAACAAAGAAACTCGGTAAAACTTGCGTCGGTTTTAATAATTTTCGTAGTGTTAAGTGAAAGTTATAAAGGATTTTGCAGCTTAAAAACATCAGACTTTGTTTCTGAACAATTCTGGGCATAAAAACCATTCGCACGATTATCGCACGATTTTAATTTTTCGCTGCGTTTCGTACTTATTTGCTTTTTAGATACATTTTTAGGTGCTCTAAGGATTTTGAGGAATTACATATGAGTGATCTTCATATTTGGATATTATTTATGAAGTTGTTATCGGTGCTTAATGTGAATAATTATGTGCTAAACTGTTTTAGCAGTTCACAGGGGGAGCACTCGAAGCCTAATGCTTTTGAAATTTTATGTTTTCCTGCGAAAATGATTTTCACTGGAGTCAAGCTTTAAAATATGAAGGCATTGTTTTAGCAGGTTTTTAAGTGGAAATTAATTTGAATATCTCGAATCCAATGTTTTAAACTCACTCAAACAAAGAAACTCGGTAAAACTTGCGTCGGTTTTAATAATTTTCGTAGTGTTAAGTGAAAGTTATAAAGGATTTTGCAGCTTAAAAACATCAGACTTTGTTTCTGAACAATTCTGGGCATAAAAACCATTCGCACGATTATCGCACGATTTTAATTTTTCGCTGCGTTTCGTACTTATTTGCTTTTTAGATACATTTTTAGGTGCTCTAAGGATTTTGAGGAATTACATATGAGTGATCTTCATATTTGGATATTATTTATGAAGTTGTTATCGGTGCTTAATGTGAATAATTATGTGCTAAACTGTTTTAGCAGTTCACAGGGGGAGCACTCGAAGCCTAATGCTTTTGAAATTTTATGTTTTCCTGCGAAAATGATTTTCACTGGAGTCAAGCTTTAAAATATGAAGGCATTGTTTTAGCAGGTTTTTAAGTGGAAATTAATTTGAATATCTCGAATCCAATGTTTTAAACTCACTCAAACAAAGAAACTCGGTAAAACTTGCGTCGGTTTTAATAATTTTCGTAGTGTTAAGTGAAAGTTATAAAGGATTTTGCAGCTTAAAAACATCAGACTTTGTTTCTGAACAATTCTGGGCATAAAAACCATTCGCACGATTATCGCACGATTTTAATTTTTCGCTGCGTTTCGTACTTATTTGCTTTTTAGATACATTTTTAGGTGCTCTAAGGATTTTGAGGAATTACATATGAGTGATCTTCATATTTGGATATTATTTATGAAGTTGTTATCGGTGCTTAATGTGAATAATTATGTGCTAAACTGTTTTAGCAGTTCACAGGGGGAGCACTCGAAGCCTAATGCTTTTGAAATTTTATGTTTTCCTGCGAAAATGATTTTCACTGGAGTCAAGCTTTAAAATATGAAGGCATTGTTTTAGCAGGTTTTTAAGTGGAAATTAATTTGAATATCTCGAATCCAATGTTTTAAACTCACTCAAACAAAGAAACTCGGTAAAACTTGCGTCGGTTTTAATAATTTTCGTAGTGTTAAGTGAAAGTTATAAAGGATTTTGCAGCTTAAAAACATCAGACTTTGTTTCTGAACAATTCTGGGCATAAAAACCATTCGCACGATTATCGCACGATTTTAATTTTTCGCTGCGTTTCGTACTTATTTGCTTTTTAGATACATTTTTAGGTGCTCTAAGGATTTTGAGGAATTACATATGAGTGATCTTCATATTTGGATATTATTTATGAAGTTGTTATCGGTGCTTAATGTGAATAATTATGTGCTAAACTGTTTTAGCAGTTCACAGGGGGAGCACTCGAAGCCTAATGCTTTTGAAATTTTATGTTTTCCTGCGAAAATGATTTTCACTGGAGTCAAGCTTTAAAATATGAAGGCATTGTTTTAGCAGGTTTTTAAGTGGAAATTAATTTGAATATCTCGAATCCAATGTTTTAAACTCACTCAAACAAAGAAACTCGGTAAAACTTGCGTCGGTTTTAATAATTTTCGTAGTGTTAAGTGAAAGTTATAAAGGATTTTGCAGCTTAAAAACATCAGACTTTGTTTCTGAACAATTCTGGGCATAAAAACCATTCGCACGATTATCGCACGATTTTAATTTTTCGCTGCGTTTCGTACTTATTTGCTTTTTAGATACATTTTTAGGTGCTCTAAGGATTTTGAGGAATTACATATGAGTGATCTTCATATTTGGATATTATTTATGAAGTTGTTATCGGTGCTTAATGTGAATAATTATGTGCTAAACTGTTTTAGCAGTTCACAGGGGGAGCACTCGAAGCCTAATGCTTTTGAAATTTTATGTTTTCCTGCGAAAATGATTTTCACTGGAGTCAAGCTTTAAAATATGAAGGCATTGTTTTAGCAGGTTTTTAAGTGGAAATTAATTTGAATATCTCGAATCCAATGTTTTAAACTCACTCAAACAAAGAAACTCGGTAAAACTTGCGTCGGTTTTAATAATTTTCGTAGTGTTAAGTGAAAGTTATAAAGGATTTTGCAGCTTAAAAACATCAGACTTTGTTTCTGAACAATTCTGGGCATAAAAACCATTCGCACGATTATCGCACGATTTTAATTTTTCGCTGCGTTTCGTACTTATTTGCTTTTTAGATACATTTTTAGGTGCTCTAAGGATTTTGAGGAATTACATATGAGTGATCTTCATATTTGGATATTATTTATGAAGTTGTTATCGGTGCTTAATGTGAATAATTATGTGCTAAACTGTTTTAGCAGTTCACAGGGGGAGCACTCGAAGCCTAATGCTTTTGAAATTTTATGTTTTCCTGCGAAAATGATTTTCACTGGAGTCAAGCTTTAAAATATGAAGGCATTGTTTTAGCAGGTTTTTAAGTGGAAATTAATTTGAATATCTCGAATCCAATGTTTTAAACTCACTCAAACAAAGAAACTCGGTAAAACTTGCGTCGGTTTTAATAATTTTCGTAGTGTTAAGTGAAAGTTATAAAGGATTTTGCAGCTTAAAAACATCAGACTTTGTTTCTGAACAATTCTGGGCATAAAAACCATTCGCACGATTATCGCACGATTTTAATTTTTCGCTGCGTTTCGTACTTATTTGCTTTTTAGATACATTTTTAGGTGCTCTAAGGATTTTGAGGAATTACATATGAGTGATCTTCATATTTGGATATTATTTATGAAGTTGTTATCGGTGCTTAATGTGAATAATTATGTGCTAAACTGTTTTAGCAGTTCACAGGGGGAGCACTCGAAGCCTAATGCTTTTGAAATTTTATGTTTTCCTGCGAAAATGATTTTCACTGGAGTCAAGCTTTAAAATATGAAGGCATTGTTTTAGCAGGTTTTTAAGTGGAAATTAATTTGAATATCTCGAATCCAATGTTTTAAACTCACTCAAACAAAGAAACTCGGTAAAACTTGCGTCGGTTTTAATAATTTTCGTAGTGTTAAGTGAAAGTTATAAAGGATTTTGCAGCTTAAAAACATCAGACTTTGTTTCTGAACAATTCTGGGCATAAAAACCATTCGCACGATTATCGCACGATTTTAATTTTTCGCTGCGTTTCGTACTTATTTGCTTTTTAGATACATTTTTAGGTGCTCTAAGGATTTTGAGGAATTACATATGAGTGATCTTCATATTTGGATATTATTTATGAAGTTGTTATCGGTGCTTAATGTGAATAATTATGTGCTAAACTGTTTTAGCAGTTCACAGGGGGAGCACTCGAAGCCTAATGCTTTTGAAATTTTATGTTTTCCTGCGAAAATGATTTTCACTGGAGTCAAGCTTTAAAATATGAAGGCATTGTTTTAGCAGGTTTTTAAGTGGAAATTAATTTGAATATCTCGAATCCAATGTTTTAAACTCACTCAAACAAAGAAACTCGGTAAAACTTGCGTCGGTTTTAATAATTTTCGTAGTGTTAAGTGAAAGTTATAAAGGATTTTGCAGCTTAAAAACATCAGACTTTGTTTCTGAACAATTCTGGGCATAAAAACCATTCGCACGATTATCGCACGATTTTAATTTTTCGCTGCGTTTCGTACTTATTTGCTTTTTAGATACATTTTTAGGTGCTCTAAGGATTTTGAGGAATTACATATGAGTGATCTTCATATTTGGATATTATTTATGAAGTTGTTATCGGTGCTTAATGTGAATAATTATGTGCTAAACCGTTTTAGCAGTTCACAGGGGGAGCACTCGAAGCCTAATGCTTTTGAAATTTTATGTTTTCCTGTGAAAATGATTTTCACCGGAGTCAAGCTTTAAAATATGAAGGCATTGTTTTAGCAGGTTTTTAAGTGGAAATTAATTTGAATATCTCGAATCCAATGTTTTAAACTCACTCAAACAAAGAAACTCGGTAAAACTTGCGTCGGTTTTAATAATTTTCGTAGTGTTAAGTGAAAGTTATAAAGGATTTTGCAGCTTAAAAACATCAGACTTTGTTTCTGAACAATTCTGGGCATAAAAACCATTCGCACGATTATCGCACGATTTTAATTTTTCGCTGCGTTTCGTACTTATTTGCCTTTTAGATACATTTTTAGGTGCTCTAAGGATTTTGAGGAATTACATATGAGTGATCTTCATATTTGGATATTATTTATGAAGTTGTTATCGGTGCTTAATGTGAATAATTATGTGCTAAACCGTTTTAGCAGTTCACAGGGGGAGCACTCGAAGCCTAATGCTTTTGAAATTTTATGTTTTCCTGTGAAAATGATTTTCACCGGAGTCAAGCTTTAAAATATGAAGGCATTGTTTTAGCAGGTTTTTAAGTGGAAATTAATTTGAATATCTCGAATCCAATGTTTTAAACTCACTCAAACAAAGAAACTCGGTAAAACTTGCGTCGGTTTTAATAATTTTCGTAGTGTTAAGTGAAAGTTATAAAGGATTTTGCAGCTTAAAAACATCAGACTTTGTTTCTGAACAATTCTGGGCATAAAAACCATTCGCACGATTATCGCACGATTTTAATTTTTCGCTGCGTTTCGTACTTATTTGCTTTTTAGATACATTTTTAGGTGCTCTAAGGATTTTGAGGAATTACATATGAGTGATCTTCATATTTGGATATTATTTATGAAGTTGTTATCGGTGCTTAATGTGAATAATTATGTGCTAAACCGTTTTAGCAGTTCACAGGGGGAGCACTCGAAGCCTAATGCTTTTGAAATTTTATGTTTTCCTGTGAAAATGATTTTCACCGGAGTCAAGCTTTAAAATATGAAGGCATTGTTTTAGCAGGTTTTTAAGTGGAAATTAATTTGAATATCTCGAATCCAATGTTTTAAACTCACTCAAACAAAGAAACTCGGTAAAACTTGCGTCGGTTTTAATAATTTTCGTAGTGTTAAGTGAAAGTTATAAAGGATTTTGCAGCTTAAAAACATCAGACTTTGTTTCTGAACAATTCTGGGCATAAAAACCATTCGCACGATTATCGCACGATTTTAATTTTTCGCTGCGTTTCGTACTTATTTGCTTTTTAGATACATTTTTAGGTGCTCTAAGGATTTTGAGGAATTACATATGAGTGATCTTCATATTTGGATATTATTTATGAAGTTGTTATCGGTGCTTAATGTGAATAATTATGTGCTAAACCGTTTTAGCAGTTCACAGGGGGAGCACTCGAAGCCTAATGCTTTTGAAATTTTATGTTTTCCTGTGAAAATGATTTTCACCGGAGTCAAGCTTTAAAATATGAAGGCATTGTTTTAGCAGGTTTTTAAGTGGAAATTAATTTGAATATCTCGAATCCAATGTTTTAAACTCACTCAAACAAAGAAACTCGGTAAAACTTGCGTCGGTTTTAATAATTTTCGTAGTGTTAAGTGAAAGTTATAAAGGATTTTGCAGCTTAAAAACATCAGACTTTGTTTCTGAACAATTCTGGGCATAAAAACCATTCGCACGATTATCGCACGATTTTAATTTTTCGCTGCGTTTCGTACTTATTTGCTTTTTAGATACATTTTTAGGTGCTCTAAGGATTTTGAGGAATTACATATGAGTGATCTTCATATTTGGATATTATTTATGAAGTTGTTATCGGTGCTTAATGTGAATAATTATGTGCTAAACCGTTTTAGCAGTTCACAGGGGGAGCACTCGAAGCCTAATGCTTTTGAAATTTTATGTTTTCCTGTGAAAATGATTTTCACCGGAGTCAAGCTTTAAAATATGAAGGCATTGTTTTAGCAGGTTTTTAAGTGGAAATTAATTTGAATATCTCGAATCCAATGTTTTAAACTCACTCAAACAAAGAAACTCGGTAAAACTTGCGTCGGTTTTAATAATTTTCGTAGTGTTAAGTGAAAGTTATAAAGGATTTTGCAGCTTAAAAACATCAGACTTTGTTTCTGAACAATTCTGGGCATAAAAACCATTCGCACGATTATCGCACGATTTTAATTTTTCGCTGCGTTTCGTACTTATTTGCTTTTTAGATACATTTTTAGGTGCTCTAAGGATTTTGAGGAATTACATATGAGTGATCTTCATATTTGGATATTATTTATGAAGTTGTTATCGGTGCTTAATGTGAATAATTATGTGCTAAACCGTTTTAGCAGTTCACAGGGGGAGCACTCGAAGCCTAATGCTTTTGAAATTTTATGTTTTCCTGTGAAAATGATTTTCACCGGAGTCAAGCTTTAAAATATGAAGGCATTGTTTTAGCAGGTTTTTAAGTGGAAATTAATTTGAATATCTCGAATCCAATGTTTTAAACTCACTCAAACAAAGAAACTCGGTAAAACTTGCGTCGGTTTTAATAATTTTCGTAGTGTTAAGTGAAAGTTATAAAGGATTTTGCAGCTTAAAAACATCAGACTTTGTTTCTGAACAATTCTGGGCATAAAAACCATTCGCACGATTATCGCACGATTTTAATTTTTCGCTGCGTTTCGTACTTATTTGCTTTTTAGATACATTTTTAGGTGCTCTAAGGATTTTGAGGAATTACATATGAGTGATCTTCATATTTGGATATTATTTATGAAGTTGTTATCGGTGCTTAATGTGAATAATTATGTGCTAAACCGTTTTAGCAGTTCACAGGGGGAGCACTCGAAGCCTAATGCTTTTGAAATTTTATGTTTTCCTGTGAAAATGATTTTCACCGGAGTCAAGCTTTAAAATATGAAGGCATTGTTTTAGCAGGTTTTTAAGTGGAAATTAATTTGAATATCTCGAATCCAATGTTTTAAACTCACTCAAACAAAGAAACTCGGTAAAACTTGCGTCGGTTTTAATAATTTTCGTAGTGTTAAGTGAAAGTTATAAAGGATTTTGCAGCTTAAAAACATCAGACTTTGTTTCTGAACAATTCTGGGCATAAAAACCATTCGCACGATTATCGCACGATTTTAATTTTTCGCTGCGTTTCGTACTTATTTGCTTTTTAGATACATTTTTAGGTGCTCTAAGGATTTTGAGGAATTACATATGAGTGATCTTCATATTTGGATATTATTTATGAAGTTGTTATCGGTGCTTAATGTGAATAATTATGTGCTAAACCGTTTTAGCAGTTCACAGGGGGAGCACTCGAAGCCTAATGCTTTTGAAATTTTATGTTTTCCTGTGAAAATGATTTTCACCGGAGTCAAGCTTTAAAATATGAAGGCATTGTTTTAGCAGGTTTTTAAGTGGAAATTAATTTGAATATCTCGAATCCAATGTTTTAAACTCACTCAAACAAAGAAACTCGGTAAAACTTGCGTCGGTTTTAATAATTTTCGTAGTGTTAAGTGAAAGTTATAAAGGATTTTGCAGCTTAAAAACATCAGACTTTGTTTCTGAACAATTCTGGGCATAAAAACCATTCGCACGATTATCGCACGATTTTAATTTTTCGCTGCGTTTCGTACTTATTTGCCTTTTAGATACATTTTTAGGTGCTCTAAGGATTTTGAGGAATTACATATGAGTGATCTTCATATTTGGATATTATTTATGAAGTTGTTATCGGTGCTTAATGTGAATAATTATGTGCTAAACCGTTTTAGCAGTTCACAGGGGGAGCACTCGAAGCCTAATGCTTTTGAAATTTTATGTTTTCCTGTGAAAATGATTTTCACCGGAGTCAAGCTTTAAAATATGAAGGCATTGTTTTAGCAGGTTTTTAAGTGGAAATTAATTTGAATATCTCGAATCCAATGTTTTAAACTCACTCAAACAAAGAAACTCGGTAAAACTTGCGTCGGTTTTAATAATTTTCGTAGTGTTAAGTGAAAGTTATAAAGGATTTTGCAGCTTAAAAACATCAGACTTTGTTTCTGAACAATTCTGGGCATAAAAACCATTCGCACGATTATCGCACGATTTTAATTTTTCGCTGCGTTTCGTACTTATTTGCTTTTTAGATACATTTTTAGGTGCTCTAAGGATTTTGAGGAATTACATATGAGTGATCTTCATATTTGGATATTATTTATGAAGTTGTTATCGGTGCTTAATGTGAATAATTATGTGCTAAACCGTTTTAGCAGTTCACAGGGGGAGCACTCGAAGCCTAATGCTTTTGAAATTTTATGTTTTCCTGTGAAAATGATTTTCACCGGAGTCAAGCTTTAAAATATGAAGGCATTGTTTTAGCAGGTTTTTAAGTGGAAATTAATTTGAATATCTCGAATCCAATGTTTTAAACTCACTCAAACAAAGAAACTCGGTAAAACTTGCGTCGGTTTTAATAATTTTCGTAGTGTTAAGTGAAAGTTATAAAGGATTTTGCAGCTTAAAAACATCAGACTTTGTTTCTGAACAATTCTGGGCATAAAAACCATTCGCACGATTATCGCACGATTTTAATTTTTCGCTGCGTTTCGTACTTATTTGCTTTTTAGATACATTTTTAGGTGCTCTAAGGATTTTGAGGAATTACATATGAGTGATCTTCATATTTGGATATTATTTATGAAGTTGTTATCGGTGCTTAATGTGAATAATTATGTGCTAAACCGTTTTAGCAGTTCACAGGGGGAGCACTCGAAGCCTAATGCTTTTGAAATTTTATGTTTTCCTGTGAAAATGATTTTCACCGGAGTCAAGCTTTAAAATATGAAGGCATTGTTTTAGCAGGTTTTTAAGTGGAAATTAATTTGAATATCTCGAATCCAATGTTTTAAACTCACTCAAACAAAGAAACTCGGTAAAACTTGCGTCGGTTTTAATAATTTTCGTAGTGTTAAGTGAAAGTTATAAAGGATTTTGCAGCTTAAAAACATCAGACTTTGTTTCTGAACAATTCTGGGCATAAAAACCATTCGCATGATTATCGCACGATTTTAATTTTTCGCTGCGTTTCGTACTTATTTGCTTTTTAGATACATTTTTAGGTGCTCTAAGGATTTTGAGGAATTACATATGAGTGATCTTCATATTTGGATATTATTTATGAAGTTGTTATCGGTGCTTAATGTGAATAATTATGTGCTAAACCGTTTTAGCAGTTCACAGGGGGAGCACTCGAAGCCTAATGCTTTTGAAATTTTATGTTTTCTTGTGAAAATGATTTTCACCGGAGTCAAGCTTTAAAATATGAAGGCATTGTTTTAGCAGGTTTTTAAGTGGAAATTAATTTGAATATCTCGAATCCAATGTTTTAAACTCACTCAAACAAAGAAACTCGGTAAAACTTGCGTCGGTTTTAATAATTTTCGTAGTGTTAAGTGAAAGTTATAAAGGATTTTGCAGCTTAAAAACATCAGACTTTGTTTCTGAACAATTCCGGGCATAAAAACCATTCGCACGATTATCGCACGATTTTAATTTTTCGCTGCGTTTCGTACTTATTTGCTTTTTAGATACATTTTTAGGTGCTCTAAGGATTTTGAGGAATTACATATGAGTGATCTTCATATTTGGATATTATTTATGAAGTTGTTATCGGTGCTTAATGTGAATAATTATGTGCTAAACCGTTTTAGCAGTTCACAGGGGGAGCACTCGAAGCCTAATGCTTTTGAAATTTTATGTTTTCCTGTGAAAATGATTTTCACCGGAGTCAAGCTTTAAAATATGAAGGCATTGTTTTAGCAGGTTTTTAAGTGGAAATTAATTTGAATATCTCGAATCCAATGTTTTAAACTCACTCAAACAAAGAAACTCGGTAAAACTTGCGTCGGTTTTAATAATTTTCGTAGTGTTAAGTGAAAGTTATAAAGGATTTTGCAGCTTAAAAACATCAGACTTTGTTTCTGAACAATTCTGGGCATAAAAACCATTCGCACGATTATCGCACGATTTTAATTTTTCGCTGCGTTTCGTACTTATTTGCTTTTTAGATACATTTTTAGGTGCTCTAAGGATTTTGAGGAATTACATATGAGTGATCTTCATATTTGGATATTATTTATGAAGTTGTTATCGGTGCTTAATGTGAATAATTATGTGCTAAACCGTTTTAGCAGTTCACAGGGGGAGCACTCGAAGCCTAATGCTTTTGAAATTTTATGTTTTCCTGTGAAAATGATTTTCACCGGAGTCAAGCTTTAAAATATGAAGGCATTGTTTTAGCAGGTTTTTAAGTGGAAATTAATTTGAATATCTCGAATCCAATGTTTTAAACTCACTCAAACAAAGAAACTCGGTAAAACTTGCGTCGGTTTTAATAATTTTCGTAGTGTTAAGTGAAAGTTATAAAGGATTTTGCAGCTTAAAAACATCAGACTTTGTTTCTGAACAATTCTGGGCATAAAAACCATTCGCACGATTATCGCACGATTTTAATTTTTCGCTGCGTTTCGTACTTATTTGCTTTTTAGATACATTTTTAGGTGCTCTAAGGATTTTGAGGAATTACATATGAGTGATCTTCATATTTGGATATTATTTATGAAGTTGTTATCGGTGCTTAATGTGAATAATTATGTGCTAAACCGTTTTAGCAGTTCACAGGGGGAGCACTCGAAGCCTAATGCTTTTGAAATTTTATGTTTTCTTGTGAAAATGATTTTCACCGGAGTCAAGCTTTAAAATATGAAGGCATTGTTTTAGCAGGTTTTTAAGTGGAAATTAATTTGAATATCTCGAATCCAATGTTTTAAACTCACTCAAACAAAGAAACTCGGTAAAACTTGCGTCGGTTTTAATAATTTTCGTAGTGTTAAGTGAAAGTTATAAAGGATTTTGCAGCTTAAAAACATCAGACTTTGTTTCTGAACAATTCTGGGCATAAAAACCATTCGCACGATTATCGCACGATTTTAATTTTTCGCTGCGTTTCGTACTTATTTGCTTTTTAGATACATTTTTAGGTGCTCTAAGGATTTTGAGGAATTACATATGAGTGATCTTCATATTTGGATATTATTTATGAAGTTGTTATCGGTGCTTAATGTGAATAATTATGTGCTAAACCGTTTTAGCAGTTCACAGGGGGAGCACTCGAAGCCTAATGCTTTTGAAATTTTATGTTTTCCTGTGAAAATGATTTTCACCGGAGTCAAGCTTTAAAATATGAAGGCATTGTTTTAGCAGGTTTTTAAGTGGAAATTAATTTGAATATCTCGAATCCAATGTTTTAAACTCACTCAAACAAAGAAACTCGGTAAAACTTGCGTCGGTTTTAATAATTTTCGTAGTGTTAAGTGAAAGTTATAAAGGATTTTGCAGCTTAAAAACATCAGACTTTGTTTCTGAACAATTCTGGGCATAAAAACCATTCGCACGATTATCGCACGATTTTAATTTTTCGCTGCGTTTCGTACTTATTTGCTTTTTAGATACATTTTTAGGTGCTCTAAGGATTTTGAGGAATTACATATGAGTGATCTTCATATTTGGATATTATTTATGAAGTTGTTATCGGTGCTTAATGTGAATAATTATGTGCTAAACCGTTTTAGCAGTTCACAGGGGGAGCACTCGAAGCCTAATGCTTTTGAAATTTTATGTTTTCCTGTGAAAATGATTTTCACCGGAGTCAAGCTTTAAAATATGAAGGCATTGTTTTAGCAGGTTTTTAAGTGGAAATTAATTTGAATATCTCGAATCCAATGTTTTAAACTCACTCAAACAAAGAAACTCGGTAAAACTTGCGTCGGTTTTAATAATTTTCGTAGTGTTAAGTGAAAGTTATAAAGGATTTTGCAGCTTAAAAACATCAGACTTTGTTTCTGAACAATTCTGGGCATAAAAACCATTCGCACGATTATCGCACGATTTTAATTTTTCGCTGCGTTTCGTACTTATTTGCTTTTTAGATACATTTTTAGGTGCTCTAAGGATTTTGAGGAATTACATATGAGTGATCTTCATATTTGGATATTATTTATGAAGTTGTTATCGGTGCTTAATGTGAATAATTATGTGCTAAACCGTTTTAGCAGTTCACAGGGGGAGCACTCGAAGCCTAATGCTTTTGAAATTTTATGTTTTCCTGTGAAAATGATTTTCACCGGAGTCAAGCTTTAAAATATGAAGGCATTGTTTTAGCAGGTTTTTAAGTGGAAATTAATTTGAATATCTCGAATCCAATGTTTTAAACTCACTCAAACAAAGAAACTCGGTAAAACTTGCGTCGGTTTTAATAATTTTCGTAGTGTTAAGTGAAAGTTATAAAGGATTTTGCAGCTTAAAAACATCAGACTTTGTTTCTGAACAATTCTGGGCATAAAAACCATTCGCACGATTATCGCACGATTTTAATTTTTCGCTGCGTTTCGTACTTATTTGCTTTTTAGATACATTTTTAGGTGCTCTAAGGATTTTGAGGAATTACATATGAGTGATCTTCATATTTGGATATTATTTATGAAGTTGTTATCGGTGCTTAATGTGAATAATTATGTGCTAAACCGTTTTAGCAGTTCACAGGGGGAGCACTCGAAGCCTAATGCTTTTGAAATTTTATGTTTTCCTGTGAAAATGATTTTCATCGGAGTCAAGCTTTAAAATATGAAGGCATTGTTTTAGCAGGTTTTTAAGTGGAAATTAATTTGAATATCTCGAATCCAATGTTTTAAACTCACTCAAACAAAGAAACTCGGTAAAACTTGCGTCGGTTTTAATAATTTTCGTAGTGTTAAGTGAAAGTTATAAAGGATTTTGCAGCTTAAAAACATCAGACTTTGTTTCTGAACAATTCTGGGCATAAAAACCATTCGCACGATTATCGCACGATTTTAATTTTTCGCTGCGTTTCGTACTTATTTGCTTTTTAGATACATTTTTAGGTGCTCTAAGGATTTTGAGGAATTACATATGAGTGATCTTCATATTTGGATATTATTTATGAAGTTGTTATCGGTGCTTAATGTGAATAATTATGTGCTAAACCGTTTTAGCAGTTCACAGGGGGAGCACTCGAAGCCTAATGCTTTTGAAATTTTATGTTTTCTTGTGAAAATGATTTTCACCGGAGTCAAGCTTTAAAATATGAAGGCATTGTTTTAGCAGGTTTTTAAGTGGAAATTAATTTGAATATCTCGAATCCAATGTTTTAAACTCACTCAAACAAAGAAACTCGGTAAAACTTGCGTCGGTTTTAATAATTTTCGTAGTGTTAAGTGAAAGTTATAAAGGATTTTGCAGCTTAAAAACATCAGACTTTGTTTCTGAACAATTCCGGGCATAAAAACCATTCGCACGATTATCGCACGATTTTAATTTTTCGCTGCGTTTCGTACTTATTTGCTTTTTAGATACATTTTTAGGTGCTCTAAGGATTTTGAGGAATTACATATGAGTGATCTTCATATTTGGATATTATTTATGAAGTTGTTATCGGTGCTTAATGTGAATAATTATGTGCTAAACCGTTTTAGCAGTTCACAGGGGGAGCACTCGAAGCCTAATGCTTTTGAAATTTTATGTTTTCCTGTGAAAATGATTTTCACCGGAGTCAAGCTTTAAAATATCAAGGCATTGTTTTAACAGGTTTTTAAGTGGAAATTAATTTGAATATCTCGAATCCAATGTTTTAAACTCACTCAAACAAAGAAACTCGGTAAAACTTGCGTCGGTTTTAATAATTTTCGTAGTGTTAAGTGAAAGTTATAAAGGATTTTGCAGCTTAAAAACATCAGACTTTGTTTCTGAACAATTCTGGGCATAAAAACCATTCGCACGATTATCGCACGATTTTAATTTTTCGCTGCGTTTCGTACTTATTTGCTTTTTAGATACATTTTTAGGTGCTCTAAGGATTTTGAGGAATTACATATGAGTGATCTTCATATTTGGATATTATTTATGAAGTTGTTATCGGTGCTTAATGTGAATAATTATGTGCTAAACCGTTTTAGCAGTTCACAGGGGGAGCACTCGAAGCCTAATGCTTTTGAAATTTTATGTTTTCCTGTGAAAATGATTTTCACCGGAGTCAAGCTTTAAAATATGAAGGCATTGTTTTAGCAGGTTTTTAAGTGGAAATTAATTTGAATATCTCGAATCCAATGTTTTAAACTCACTCAAACAAAGAAACTCGGTAAAACTTGCGTCGGTTTTAATAATTTTCGTAGTGTTAAGTGAAAGTTATAAAGGATTTTGCAGCTTAAAAACATCAGACTTTGTTTCTGAACAATTCTGGGCATAAAAACCATTCGCACGATTATCGCACGATTTTAATTTTTCGCTGCGTTTCGTACTTATTTGCTTTTTAGATACATTTTTAGGTGCTCTAAGGATTTTGAGGAATTACATATGAGTGATCTTCATATTTGGATATTATTTATGAAGTTGTTATCGGTGCTTAATGTGAATAATTATGTGCTAAACCGTTTTAGCAGTTCACAGGGGGAGCACTCGAAGCCTAATGCTTTTGAAATTTTATGTTTTCCTGTGAAAATGATTTTCACCGGAGTCAAGCTTTAAAATATGAAGGCATTGTTTTAGCAGGTTTTTAAGTGGAAATTAATTTGAATATCTCGAATCCAATGTTTTAAACTCACTCAAACAAAGAAACTCGGTAAAACTTGCGTCGGTTTTAATAATTTTCGTAGTGTTAAGTGAAAGTTATAAAGGATTTTGCAGCTTAAAAACATCAGACTTTGTTTCTGAACAATTCTGGGCATAAAAACCATTCGCACGATTATCGCACGATTTTAATTTTTCGCTGCGTTTCGTACTTATTTGCTTTTTAGATACATTTTTAGGTGCTCTAAGGATTTTGAGGAATTACATATGAGTGATCTTCATATTTGGATATTATTTATGAAGTTGTTATCGGTGCTTAATGTGAATAATTATGTGCTAAACCGTTTTAGCAGTTCACAGGGGGAGCACTCGAAGCCTAATGCTTTTGAAATTTTATGTTTTCCTGTGAAAATGATTTTCACCGGAGTCAAGCTTTAAAATATGAAGGCATTGTTTTAGCAGGTTTTTAAGTGGAAATTAATTTGAATATCTCGAATCCAATGTTTTAAACTCACTCAAACAAAGAAACTCGGTAAAACTTGCGTCGGTTTTAATAATTTTCGTAGTGTTAAGTGAAAGTTATAAAGGATTTTGCAGCTTAAAAACATCAGACTTTGTTTCTGAACAATTCTGGGCATAAAAACCATTCGCACGATTATCGCACGATTTTAATTTTTCGCTGCGTTTCGTACTTATTTGCTTTTTAGATACATTTTTAGGTGCTCTAAGGATTTTGAGGAATTACATATGAGTGATCTTCATATTTGGATATTATTTATGAAGTTGTTATCGGTGCTTAATGTGAATAATTATGTGCTAAACCGTTTTAGCAGTTCACAGGGGGAGCACTCGAAGCCTAATGCTTTTGAAATTTTATGTTTTCCTGTGAAAATGATTTTCACCGGAGTCAAGCTTTAAAATATGAAGGCATTGTTTTAGCAGGTTTTTAAGTGGAAATTAATTTGAATATCTTGAATCCAATGTTTTAAACTCACTCAAACAAAGAAACTCGGTAAAACTTGCGTCGGTTTTAATAATTTTCGTAGTGTTAAGTGAAAGTTATAAAGGATTTTGCAGCTTAAAAACATCAGACTTTGTTTCTGAACAATTCTGGGCATAAAAACCATTCGCACGATTATCGCACGATTTTAATTTTTCGCTGCGTTTCGTACTTATTTGCTTTTTAGATACATTTTTAGGTGCTCTAAGGATTTTGAGGAATTACATATGAGTGATCTTCATATTTGGATATTATTTATGAAGTTGTTATCGGTGCTTAATGTGAATAATTATGTGCTAAACCGTTTTAGCAGTTCACAGGGGGAGCACTCGAAGCCTAATGCTTTTGAAATTTTATGTTTTCCTGTGAAAATGATTTTCACCGGAGTCAAGCTTTAAAATATGAAGGCATTGTTTTAGCAGGTTTTTAAGTGGAAATTAATTTGAATATCTCGAATCCAATGTTTTAAACTCACTCAAACAAAGAAACTCGGTAAAACTTGCATCGGTTTTAATAATTTTCGTAGTGTTAAGTGAAAGTTATAAAGGATTTTGCAGCTTAAAAACATCAGACTTTGTTTCTGAACAATTCTGGGCATAAAAACCATTCGCACGATTATCGCACGATTTTAATTTTTCGCTGCGTTTCGTACTTATTTGCTTTTTAGATACATTTTTAGGTGCTCTAAGGATTTTGAGGAATTACATATGAGTGATCTTCATATTTGGATATTATTTATGAAGTTGTTATCGGTGCTTAATGTGAATAATTATGTGCTAAACCGTTTTAGCAGTTCACAGGGGGAGCACTCGAAGCCTAATGCTTTTGAAATTTTATGTTTTCTTGTGAAAATGATTTTCACCGGAGTCAAGCTTTAAAATATGAAGGCATTGTTTTAGCAGGTTTTTAAGTGGAAATTAATTTGAATATCTCGAATCCAATGTTTTAAACTCACTCAAACAAAGAAACTCGGTAAAACTTGCGTCGGTTTTAATAATTTTCGTAGTGTTAAGTGAAAGTTATAAAGGATTTTGCAGCTTAAAAACATCAGACTTTGTTTCTGAACAATTCCGGGCATAAAAACCATTCGCACGATTATCGCACGATTTTAATTTTTCGCTGCGTTTCGTACTTATTTGCTTTTTAGATACATTTTTAGGTGCTCTAAGGATTTTGAGGAATTACATATGAGTGATCTTCATATTTGGATATTATTTATGAAGTTGTTATCGGTGCTTAATGTGAATAATTATGTGCTAAACCGTTTTAGCAGTTCACAGGGGGAGCACTCGAAGCCTAATGCTTTTGAAATTTTATGTTTTCCTGTGAAAATGATTTTCACCGGAGTCAAGCTTTAAAATATGAAGGCATTGTTTTAGCAGGTTTTTAAGTGGAAATTAATTTGAATATCTCGAATCCAATGTTTTAAACTCACTCAAACAAAGAAACTCGGTAAAACTTGCGTCGGTTTTAATAATTTTCGTAGTGTTAAGTGAAAGTTATAAAGGATTTTGCAGCTTAAAAACATCAGACTTTGTTTCTGAACAATTCTGGGCATAAAAACCATTCGCACGATTATCGCACGATTTTAATTTTTCGCTGCGTTTCGTACTTATTTGCTTTTTAGATACATTTTTAGGTGCTCTAAGGATTTTGAGGAATTACATATGAGTGATCTTCATATTTGGATATTATTTATGAAGTTGTTATCGGTGCTTAATGTGAATAATTATGTGCTAAACCGTTTTAGCAGTTCACAGGGGGAGCACTCGAAGCCTAATGCTTTTGAAATTTTATGTTTTCCTGTGAAAATGATTTTCACCGGAGTCAAGCTTTAAAATATGAAGGCATTGTTTTAGCAGGTTTTTAAGTGGAAATTAATTTGAATATCTCGAATCCAATGTTTTAAACTCACTCAAACAAAGAAACTCGGTAAAACTTGCGTCGGTTTTAATAATTTTCGTAGTGTTAAGTGAAAGTTATAAAGGATTTTGCAGCTTAAAAACATCAGACTTTGTTTCTGAACAATTCTGGGCATAAAAACCATTCGCACGATTATCGCACGATTTTAATTTTTCGCTGCGTTTCGTACTTATTTGCTTTTTAGATACATTTTTAGGTGCTCTAAGGATTTTGAGGAATTACATATGAGTGATCTTCATATTTGGATATTATTTATGAAGTTGTTATCGGTGCTTAATGTGAATAATTATGTGCTAAACCGTTTTAGCAGTTCACAGGGGGAGCACTCGAAGCCTAATGCTTTTGAAATTTTATGTTTTCCTGTGAAAATGATTTTCACCGGAGTCAAGCTTTAAAATATGAAGGCATTGTTTTAGCAGGTTTTTAAGTGGAAATTAATTTGAATATCTTGAATCCAATGTTTTAAACTCACTCAAACAAAGAAACTCGGTAAAACTTGCGTCGGTTTTAATAATTTTCGTAGTGTTAAGTGAAAGTTATAAAGGATTTTGCAGCTTAAAAACATCAGACTTTGTTTCTGAACAATTCTGGGCATAAAAACCATTCGCACGATTATCGCACGATTTTAATTTTTCGCTGCGTTTCGTACTTATTTGCTTTTTAGATACATTTTTAGGTGCTCTAAGGATTTTGAGGAATTACATATGAGTGATCTTCATATTTGGATATTATTTATGAAGTTGTTATCGGTGCTTAATGTGAATAATTATGTGCTAAACCGTTTTAGCAGTTCACAGGGGGAGCACTCGAAGCCTAATGCTTTTGAAATTTTATGTTTTCCTGTGAAAATGATTTTCACCGGAGTCAAGCTTTAAAATATGAAGGCATTGTTTTAGCAGGTTTTTAAGTGGAAATTAATTTGAATATCTCGAATCCAATGTTTTAAACTCACTCAAACAAAGAAACTCGGTAAAACTTGCATCGGTTTTAATAATTTTCGTAGTGTTAAGTGAAAGTTATAAAGGATTTTGCAGCTTAAAAACATCAGACTTTGTTTCTGAACAATTCTGGGCATAAAAACCATTCGCACGATTATCGCACGATTTTAATTTTTCGCTGCGTTTCGTACTTATTTGCTTTTTAGATACATTTTTAGGTGCTCTAAGGATTTTGAGGAATTACATATGAGTGATCTTCATATTTGGATATTATTTATGAAGTTGTTATCGGTGCTTAATGTGAATAATTATGTGCTAAACCGTTTTAGCAGTTCACAGGGGGAGCACTCGAAGCCTAATGCTTTTGAAATTTTATGTTTTCTTGTGAAAATGATTTTCACCGGAGTCAAGCTTTAAAATATGAAGGCATTGTTTTAGCAGGTTTTTAAGTGGAAATTAATTTGAATATCTCGAATCCAATGTTTTAAACTCACTCAAACAAAGAAACTCGGTAAAACTTGCGTCGGTTTTAATAATTTTCGTAGTGTTAAGTGAAAGTTATAAAGGATTTTGCAGCTTAAAAACATCAGACTTTGTTTCTGAACAATTCCGGGCATAAAAACCATTCGCACGATTATCGCACGATTTTAATTTTTCGCTGCGTTTCGTACTTATTTGCTTTTTAGATACATTTTTAGGTGCTCTAAGGATTTTGAGGAATTACATATGAGTGATCTTCATATTTGGATATTATTTATGAAGTTGTTATCGGTGCTTAATGTGAATAATTATGTGCTAAACCGTTTTAGCAGTTCACAGGGGGAGCACTCGAAGCCTAATGCTTTTGAAATTTTATGTTTTCCTGTGAAAATGATTTTCACCGGAGTCAAGCTTTAAAATATGAAGGCATTGTTTTAGCAGGTTTTTAAGTGGAAATTAATTTGAATATCTCGAATCCAATGTTTTAAACTCACTCAAACAAAGAAACTCGGTAAAACTTGCGTCGGTTTTAATAATTTTCGTAGTGTTAAGTGAAAGTTATAAAGGATTTTGCAGCTTAAAAACATCAGACTTTGTTTCTGAACAATTCTGGGCATAAAAACCATTCGCACGATTATCGCACGATTTTAATTTTTCGCTGCGTTTCGTACTTATTTGCTTTTTAGATACATTTTTAGGTGCTCTAAGGATTTTGAGGAATTACATATGAGTGATCTTCATATTTGGATATTATTTATGAAGTTGTTATCGGTGCTTAATGTGAATAATTATGTGCTAAACCGTTTTAGCAGTTCACAGGGGGAGCACTCGAAGCCTAATGCTTTTGAAATTTTATGTTTTCCTGTGAAAATGATTTTCACCGGAGTCAAGCTTTAAAATATGAAGGCATTGTTTTAGCAGGTTTTTAAGTGGAAATTAATTTGAATATCTCGAATCCAATGTTTTAAACTCACTCAAACAAAGAAACTCGGTAAAACTTGCGTCGGTTTTAATAATTTTCGTAGTGTTAAGTGAAAGTTATAAAGGATTTTGCAGCTTAAAAACATCAGACTTTGTTTCTGAACAATTCTGGGCATAAAAACCATTCGCACGATTATCGCACGATTTTAATTTTTCGCTGCGTTTCGTACTTATTTGCTTTTTAGATACATTTTTAGGTGCTCTAAGGATTTTGAGGAATTACATATGAGTGATCTTCATATTTGGATATTATTTATGAAGTTGTTATCGGTGCTTAATGTGAATAATTATGTGCTAAACCGTTTTAGCAGTTCACAGGGGGAGCACTCGAAGCCTAATGCTTTTGAAATTTTATGTTTTCTTGCGAAAATGATTTTCACCGGAGTCAAGCTTTAAAATATGAAGGCATTGTTTTAGCAGGTTTTTAAGTGGAAATTAATTTGAATATCTCGAATCCAATGTTTTAAACTCACTCAAACAAAGAAACTCGGTAAAACTTGCGTCGGTTTTAATAATTTTCGTAGTGTTAAGTGAAAGTTATAAAGGATTTTGCAGCTTAAAAACATCAGACTTTGTTTCTGAACAATTCTGGGCATAAAAACCATTCGCACGATTATCGCACGATTTTAATTTTTCGCTGCGTTTCGTACTTATTTGCTTTTTAGATACATTTTTAGGTGCTCTAAGGATTTTGAGGAATTACATATGAGTGATCTTCATATTTGGATATTATTTATGAAGTTGTTATCGGTGCTTAATGTGAATAATTATGTGCTAAACCGTTTTAGCAGTTCACAGGGGGAGCACTCGAAGCCTAATGCTTTTGAAATTTTATGTTTTCCTGTGAAAATGATTTTCACCGGAGTCAAGCTTTAAAATATGAAGGCATTGTTTTAGCAGGTTTTTAAGTGGAAATTAATTTGAATATCTCGAATCCAATGTTTTAAACTCACTCAAACAAAGAAACTCGGTAAAACTTGCGTCGGTTTTAATAATTTTCGTAGTGTTAAGTGAAAGTTATAAAGGATTTTGCAGCTTAAAAACATCAGACTTTGTTTCTGAACAATTCTGGGCATAAAAACCATTCGCACGATTATCGCACGATTTTAATTTTTCGCTGCGTTTCGTACTTATTTGCTTTTTAGATACATTTTTAGGTGCTCTAAGGATTTTGAGGAATTACATATGAGTGATCTTCATATTTGGATATTATTTATGAAGTTGTTATCGGTGCTTAATGTGAATAATTATGTGCTAAACCGTTTTAGCAGTTCACAGGGGGAGCACTCGAAGCCTAATGCTTTTGAAATTTTATGTTTTCCTGTGAAAATGATTTTCACCGGAGTCAAGCTTTAAAATATGAAGGCATTGTTTTAGCAGGTTTTTAAGTGGAAATTAATTTGAATATCTCGAATCCAATGTTTTAAACTCACTCAAACAAAGAAACTCGGTAAAACTTGCGTCGGTTTTAATAATTTTCGTAGTGTTAAGTGAAAGTTATAAAGGATTTTGCAGCTTAAAAACATCAGACTTTGTTTCTGAACAATTCTGGGCATAAAAACCATTCGCACGATTATCGCACGATTTTAATTTTTCGCTGCGTTTCGTACTTATTTGCTTTTTAGATACATTTTTAGGTGCTCTAAGGATTTTGAGGAATTACATATGAGTGATCTTCATATTTGGATATTATTTATGAAGTTGTTATCGGTGCTTAATGTGAATAATTATGTGCTAAACCGTTTTAGCAGTTCACAGGGGGAGCACTCGAAGCCTAATGCTTTTGAAATTTTATGTTTTCCTGTGAAAATGATTTTCACCGGAGTCAAGCTTTAAAATATGAAGGCATTGTTTTAGCAGGTTTTTAAGTGGAAATTAATTTGAATATCTCGAATCCAATGTTTTAAACTCACTCAAACAAAGAAACTCGGTAAAACTTGCGTCGGTTTTAATAATTTTCGTAGTGTTAAGTGAAAGTTATAAAGGATTTTGCAGCTTAAAAACATCAGACTTTGTTTCTGAACAATTCTCGGCATAAAAACCATTCGCACGATTATCGCACGATTTTAATTTTTCGCTGCGTTTCGTACTTATTTGCTTTTTAGATACATTTTTAGGTGCTCTAAGGATTTTGAGGAATTACATATGAGTGATCTTCATATTTGGATATTATTTATGAAGTTGTTATCGGTGCTTAATGTGAATAATTATGTGCTAAACCGTTTTAGCAGTTCACAGGGGGAGCACTCGAAGCCTAATGCTTTTGAAATTTTATGTTTTCCTGTGAAAATGATTTTCACCGGAGTCAAGCTTTAAAATATGAAGGCATTGTTTTAGCAGGTTTTTAAGTGGAAATTAATTTGAATATCTCGAATCCAATGTTTTAAACTCACTCAAACAAAGAAACTCGGTAAAACTTGCATCGGTTTTAATAATTTTCGTAGTGTTAAGTGAAAGTTATAAAGGATTTTGCAGCTTAAAAACATCAGACTTTGTTTCTGAACAATTCTCGGCATAAAAACCATTCGCACGATTATCGCACGATTTTAATTTTTCGCTGCGTTTCGTACTTATTTGCTTTTTAGATACATTTTTAGGTGCTCTAAGGATTTTGAGGAATTACATATGAGTGATCTTCATATTTGGATATTATTTATGAAGTTGTTATCGGTGCTTAATGTGAATAATTATGTGCTAAACCGTTTTAGCAGTTCACAGGGGGAGCACTCGAAGCCTAATGCTTTTGAAATTTTATGTTTTCCTGTGAAAATGATTTTCACTGGAGTCAAGCTTTAAAATATGAAGGCATTGTTTTAGCAGGTTTTTAAGTGGAAATTAATTTGAATATCTCGAATCCAATGTTTTAAACTCACTCAAACAAAGAAACTCGGTAAAACTTGCGTCGGTTTTAATAATTTTCGTAGTGTTAAGTGAAAGTTATAAAGGATTTTGCAGCTTAAAAACATCAGACTTTGTTTCTGAACAATTCTGGGCATAAAAACCATTCGCACGATTATCGCACGATTTTAATTTTTCGCTGCGTTTCGTACTTATTTGCTTTTTAGATACATTTTTAGGTGCTCTAAGGATTTTGAGGAATTACATATGAGTGATCTTCATATTTGGATATTATTTATGAAGTTGTTATCGGTGCTTAATGTGAATAATTATGTGCTAAACCGTTTTAGCAGTTCACAGGGGGAGCAATCGAAGCCTAATGCTTTTGAAATTTTATGTTTTCCTGTGAAAATGATTTTCACTGGAGTCAAGCTTTAAAATATGAAGGCATTTTTTTAGCAGGTTTTTAAGTGGAAATTAATTTGAATATCTCGAATCCAATGTTTTAAACTCACTCAAACAAAGAAACTCGGTAAAACTTGCGTCGGTTTTAATAATTTTCGTAGTGTTAAGTGAAAGTTATAAAGGATTTTGCAGCTTAAAAACATCAGACTTTGTTTCTGAACAATTCTCGGCATAAAAACCATTCGCACGATTATCGCACGATTTTAATTTTTCGCTGCGTTTCGTACTTATTTGCTTTTTAGATACATTTTTAGGTGCTCTAAGGATTTTTAGGAATTACATATGAGTGATCTTCATATTTGGATATTATTTATGAAGTTGTTATCGGTGCTTAATGTGAATAATTATGTGCTAAACCGTTTTAGCAGTTCACAGGGGGAGCACTCGAAGCCTAATGCTTTTGAAATTTTATGTTTTCCTGTGAAAATGATTTTCACTGGAGTCAAGCTTTAAAATATGAAGGCATTGTATTAGCAGGTTTTTAAGTGGAAATTAATTTGAATATCTCGAATCCAATGTTTTAAACTCACTCAAACAAAGAAACTCGGTAAAACTTGCGTTGGTTTTAATAATTTTCGTAGTGTTAAGTGAAAGTTATAAAGGATTTTGCAGCTTAAAAACATCAGACTTTGTTTCTGAACAGTTCTGGGCATAAAAACCATTCGCACGATTATCGCACGATTTTAATTTTTCGCTGCGTTTCGTACTTATTTGCTTTTTAGATACATTTTTAGGTGCTCTAAGGATTTTGAGGAATTACATATGAGTGATCTTCATATTTGGATATTATTTATGAAGTTGTTATCGGTGCGTAATGTGAATAATTATGTGCTAAACCGTTTTAGCAGTTCACAGGGGGAGCACTCGAAGCCTAATGCTTTTGAAATTTTATGTTTTCCTGTGAAAATGATTTTCACTGGAGTCAAGCTTTAAAATATGAAGGTATTGTTTTAGCAGGTTTTTAAGTGGAAATTAATTTGAATATCTCGAATCCAATGTTTTAAACTCACTCAAACAAAGAAACTCGGTAAAACTTGCGTTGGTTTTTGATAATTTTCGTAGTGTTAAGTGAAAGTTATAAAGGATTTTGCAGCTTAAAAACATCAGACTTTGTTTCTGAACAATTCTGGGCATAAAAACCATTCGCACGATTATCGCACGATTTTAATTTTTCGCTGCGTTTCGTACTTATTTGCTTTTTAGATACATTTTTAGGTGCTCTAAGGATTTTGAGGAATTACATATGAGTGATCTTCATATTTGGATATTATTTATGAAGTTGTTATCGGTGCTTAATGTGAATAATTATGTGCTAAACCGTTTTAGCAGTTCACAGGGGGAGCACTCGAAGCCTAATGCTTTTGAAATTTTATGTTTTCCTGTGAAAATGATTTTCACTGGAGTCAAGCTTTAAAATATGAAGGCATTGTTTTAGCAGGTTTTTAAGTGGAAATTAATTTGAATATCTCGAATCCAATGTTTTAAACTCACTCAAACAAAGAAACTCGGTAAAACTTGCGTCGGTTTTAATAATTTTCGTAGTGTTAAGTGAAAGTTATAAAGGATTTTGCAGCTTAAAAACATCAGACTTTGTTTCTGAACAATTCTGGGCATAAAAACCTTTCGCACGATTATCGCACGATTTTAATTTTTCGCTGCGTTTCGTACTTATTTGCTTTTTAGATACATTTTTAGGTGCTCTAAGGATTTTGAGAAATTACATATGAGTGATCTTCATATTTGGATATTATTTATGAAGTTGTTATCGGTGATACATTTTTAGGTGCTCTAAGGATTTTGAGGAATTACATATGAGTGATCTTCATATTTGGATATTATTTATGAAGTTGTTATCGGTGCTTAATGTGAATAATTATGTGCTAAACTGTTTTAGCAGTTCACAGGGGGAGCACTCGAAGCCTAATGCTTTTGAAATTTTATGTTTTCCTGTGAAAATGATTTTCACCGGAGTCAAGCTTTAAAATATGAAGGCATTGTTTTAGCAGGTTTTTAAGTGGAAATTAATTTGAATATCTCGAATCCAATGTTTTAAACTCACTCAAACAAAGAAACTCGGTAAAACTTGCGTCGGTTTTAATAATTTTCGTAGTGTTAAGTGAAAGTTATAAAGGATTTTGCAGCTTAAAAACATCAGACTTTGTTTCTGAACAATTCTGGGCATAAAAACATTCGCACGATTATCGCACGATTTTAATTTTTCGCTGCGTTTCGTACTTATTTGCTTTTTAGATACATTTTTAGGTGCTCTAAGGATTTTGAGGAATTACATATGAGTGATCTTCATATTTGGATATTATTTATGAAGTTGTTATCGGTGCTTAATGTGAATAATTATGTGCTAAACCGTTTTAGCAGTTCACAGGGGGAGCACTCGAAGCCTAATGCTTTTGAAATTTTATGTTTTCCTGTGAAAATGATTTTCACTGGAGTCAAGCTTTAAAATATGAAGGCATTGTTTTAGCAGGTTTTTAAGTGGAAATTAATTTGAATATCTCGAATCCAATGTTTTAAACTCACTCAAACAAAGAAACTCGGTAAAACTTGCGTCGGTTTTAATAATTTTCGTAGTGTTAAGTGAAAGTTATAAAGGATTTTGCAGCTTAAAAACATCAGACTTTGTTTCTGAACAATTCTGGGCATAAAAACCATTCGCACGATTATCGTACGATTTTAATTTTTCGCTGCGTTTCGTACTTATTTGCTTTTTAGATACATTTTTAGGTGCTCTAAGGATTTTGAGGAATTACATATGAATGATCTTCATATTTGGATATTATTTATGAAGTTGTTATCGGTGCTTAATGTGAATAATTATGTGCTAAACCGTTTTAGCAGTTCACAGGGGGAGCACTCGAAGCCTAATGCTTTTGAAATTTTATGTTTTCCTGTGAAAATGATTTTCACTGGAGTCAAGCTTTAAAATATGAAGGCATTGTTTTAGCAGGTTTTTAAGTGGAAATTAATTTGAATATCTCGAATCCAATGTTTTAAACTCACTCAAACAAAGAAACTCGGTAAAACTTGCGTCGGTTTTAATAATTTTCGTAGTGTTAAGTGAAAGTTATAAAGGATTTTGCAGCTTAAAAACATCAGACTTTGTTTCTGAACAATTCTGGGCATAAAAACCTTTCGCACGATTATCGCACGATTTTAATTTTTCGCTGCGTTTCGTACTTATTTGCTTTTTAGATACATTTTTAGGTGCTCTAAGGATTTTGAGAAATTACATATGAGTGATCTTCATATTTGGATATTATTTATGAAGTTGTTATCGGTGATACATTTTTAGGTGCTCTAAGGATTTTGAGGAATTACATATGAGTGATCTTCATATTTGGATATTATTTATGAAGTTGTTATCGGTGCTTAATGTGAATAATTATGTGCTAAACTGTTTGAGCAGTTCACAGGGGGAGCACTCGAAGCCTAATGCTTTTGAAATTTTATGTTTTCCTGTGAAAATGATTTTCACTGGAGTCAAGCTTTAAAATATGAAGGCATTGTTTTAGCAGGTTTTTAAGTGGAAATTAATTTGAATATCTCGAATCCAATGTTTTAAACTCACTCAAACAAAGAAACTCGGTAAAACTTGCGTTGGTTTTAATAATTTTCGTAGTGTTAAGTGAAAGTTATAAAGGATTTTGTAGCTTAAAAACATCAGACTTTGTTTCTGAACAATTCTGGGCATAAAAACCATTCGCACGATTATCGCACGATTTTAATTTTTCGCTGCGTTTCGTACTTATTTGCTTTTTAGATACATTTTTAGGTGCTCTAAGGATTTTTAGGAATTACATATGAGTGATCTTCATATTTGGATATTATTTATGAAGTTGTTATCGGTGCTTAATGTGAATAATTATGTGCTAAACTGTTTTAGCAGTTCACAGGGGGAGCACTCGAAGCCTAATGCTTTTGAAATTTTATGTTTTCCTGTGAAAATGATTTTCACTGGAGTCAAGCTTTAAAATATGAAGGCATTGTTTTAGCAGGTTTTTAAGTGGAAATTAATTTGAATATCTCGAATCCAATGTTTTAAACTCACTCAGACAAAGAAACTCGGTAAAACTTGCGTTGGTTTTAATAATTTTCGTAGTGTTAAGTGAAAGTTATAAAGGATTTTGCAGCTTAAAAACATCAGACTTTGTTTCTGAACAATTCTGGGCATAAAAACCATTCGCACGATTATCGCACGATTTTAATTTTTCGCTGCGTTTCGTACTTATTTGCTTTTTAGATACATTTTTAGGTGCTCTAAGGATTTTGAGGAATTACATATGAGTGATCTTCATATTTGGATATTATTTATGAAGTTGTTATCGGTGCTTAATGTGAATAATTATGTGCTAAACCGTTTTAGCAGTTCACAGGGGGAGCACTCGAAGCCTAATGCTTTTGAAATTTTATGTTTTCCTGTGAAAATGATTTTCACCGGAGTCAAGCTTTAAAATATGAAGGCATTGTTTTAGCAGGTTTTTAAGTGGAAATTAATTTGAATATCTCGAATCCAATGTTTTAAACTCACTCAAACAAAGAAACTCGGTAAAACTTGCGTCGGTTTTAATAATTTTCGTAGTGTTAAGTGAAAGTTATAAAGGATTTTGCAGCTTAAAAACATCAGACTTTGTTTCTGAACAATTCTGGGCATAAAAACCATTCGCACGATTATCGCACGATTTTAATTTTTCGCTGCGTTTCGTACTTATTTGCTTTTTAGATACATTTTTAGGTGCTCTAAGGATTTTGAGGAATTACATATGAGTGATCTTCATATTTGGATATTATTTATGAAGTTGTTATCGGTGATACATTTTTAGGTGCTCTAAGGATTTTGAGGAATTACATATGAGTGATCTTCATATTTGGATATTATTTATGAAGTTGTTATCGGTGCTTAATGTGAATAATTATGTGCTAAACTGTTTTAGCAGTTCACAGGGGGAGCACTCGAAGCCTAATGCTTTTGAAATTTTATGTTTTCCTGTGAAAATGATTTTCACTGGAGTCAAGCTTTAAAATATGAAGGCATTGTTTTAGCAGGTTTTTAAGTGGAAATTAATTTGAATATCTCGAATCCAATGTTTTAAACTCACTCAAACAAAGAAACTCGGTAAAACTTGCGTTGGTTTTAATAATTTTCGTAGTGTTAAGTGAAAGTTATAAAGGATTTTGCAGCTTAAAAACATCAGACTTTGTTTCTGAACAATTCTGGGCATAAAAATCATTCGCACGATTATCGCACGATTTTAATTTTTCGCTGCGTTTCGTACTTATTTGCTTTTTAGATACATTTTTAGGTGCTCTAAGGATTTTTAGGAATTACATATGAGTGATCTTCATATTTGGATATTATTTATGAAGTTGTTATCGGTGCTTAATGTGAATAATTATGTGCTAAACTGTTTTAGCAGTTCACAGGAGGAGCACTCGAAGCCTAATGCTTTTGAAATTTTATGTTTTCCTGCGAAAATGATTTTCACTGGAGTCAAGCTTTAAAATATGAAGGCATTGTTTTAGCAGGTTTTTAAGTGGAAATTAATTTGAATATCTCGAATCCAATGTTTTAAACTCACTCAAACAAAGAAACTCGGTAAAACTTGCGTTGGTTTTAATAATTTTCGTAGTGTTAAGTGAAAGTTATAAAGGATTTTGCAGCTTAAAAACATCAGACTTTGTTTCTGAACAATTCTGGGCATAAAAACCATTCGCACGATTATCGCACGATTTTAATTTTTCGCTGCGTTTCGTACTTATTTGCTTTTTAGATACATTTTTAGGTGCTCTAAGGATTTTTAGGAATTACATATGAGTGATCTTCATATTTGGATATTATTTATGAAGTTGTTATCGGTGCTTAATGTGAATAATTATGTGCTAAACTGTTTTAGCAGTTCACAGGGGGAGCACTCGAAGCCTAATGCTTTTGAAATTTTATGTTTTCCTGCGAAAATGATTTTCACTGGAGTCAAGCTTTAAAATATGAAGGCATTGTTTTAGCAGGTTTTTAAGTGGAAATTAATTTGAATATCTCGAATCCAATGTTTTAAACTCACTCAAACAAAGAAACTCTGTAAAACTTGCGTTGGTTTTAATAATTTTCGTAGTGTTAAGTGAAAGTTATAAAGGATTTTGCAGCTTAAAAACATCAGACTTTGTTTCTGAACAATTCTGGGCATAAAAACCATTCGCACGATTATCGCACGATTTTAATTTTTCGCTGCGTTTCGTACTTATTTGCTTTTTAGATACATTTTTAGGTGCTCTAAGGATTTTTAGGAATTACATATGAGTGATCTTCATATTTGGATATTATTTATGAAGTTGTTATCGGTGCTTAATGTGAATAATTATGTGCTAAACCGTTTTAGCAGTTCACAGGGGGAGCACTCGAAGCCTAATGCTTTTGAAATTTTATGTTTTCCTGCGAAAATGATTTTCACTGGAGTCAAGCTTTAAAATATGAAGGCATTGTTTTAGCAGGTTTTTAAGTGGAAATTAATTTGAATATCTCGAATCCAATGTTTTAAACTCACTCAAACAAAGAAACTCGGTAAAACTTGCGTTGGTTTTAATAATTTTTGTAGTGTTAAGTGAAAGTTATAAAGGATTTTGCAGCTTAAAAACATCAGACTTTGTTTCTGAACAATTCTGGGCATAAAAACCATTCGCACGATTATCGCACGATTTTAATTTTTCGCTGCGTTTCGTACTTATTTGCTTTTTAGATACATTTTTAGGTGCTCTAAGGATTTTGAGGAATTACATATGAGTGATCTTCATATTTGGATATTATTTATGAAGTTGTTATCGGTGCTTAATGTGAATAATTATGTGCTAAACCGTTTTAGCAGTTCACAGGAGGAGCACTCGAAGCCTAATGCTTTTGAAATTTTATGTTTTCCTGCGAAAATGATTTTCACTGGAGTAAAGCTTTAAAATATGAAGGCATTGTTTTAGCAGGTTTTTAAGTGGAAATTAATTTGAATATCT
This sequence comes from Durio zibethinus, assembly GCF_047325235.1. Classification (NCBI taxonomy): domain Eukaryota; kingdom Viridiplantae; phylum Streptophyta; class Magnoliopsida; order Malvales; family Malvaceae; genus Durio; species Durio zibethinus. The sequence goes on from NC_143162.1 coordinate 25,061,136, forward strand.
CGAATCCAATGTTTTAAACTCACTCAAACAAAGAAACTCGGTAAAACTTGCGTTGGTTTTAATAATTTTCGTAGTGTTAAGTGAAAGTGATAAAGGATTTTGCAGCTTAAAAACATCAGACTTTGTTTCTGAACAATTCTGGGCATAAAAACCATTCGCACGATTATCGCACGATTTTAATTTTTCGCTGCGTTTCGTACTTATTTGCTTTTTAGATACATTTTTAGGTGCTCTAAGGATTTTGAGGAATTACATATGAGTGATCTTCATATTTGGATATTATTTATGAAGTTGTTATCGGTGCTTAATGTGAATAATTATGTGCTAAACTGTTTTAGCAGTTCACAGGGGGAGCACTCGAAGCCTAATGCTTTTGAAATTTTATGTTTTCCTGTGAAAATGATTTTCACTGGAGTCAAGCTTTAAAATATGAAGGCATTGTTTTAGCAGGTTTTTAAGTGGAAATTAATTTGAATATCTCGAATCCAATGTTTTAAACTCACTCAAACAAAGAAACCCGGTAAAACTTGCGTTGCTTTTAATAATTTTCGTAGTGTTAAGTGAAAGTTATAAAGGATTTTGCAGCTTAAAAACATCAGACTTTGTTTCTGAACAATTTTGGGCATAAAAACCATTCGCACGATTATCGCACGATTTTAATTTTTCGCTGCGTTTCGTACTTATTTGCTTTTTAGATACATTTTTAGGTGCTCTAAGGATTTTTAGGAATTACATATGAGTGATCTTCATATTTGGATATTATTTATGAAGTTGTTATCGGTGCTTAATGTGAATAATTATGTGCTAAACTGTTTTAGCAGTTCACAGGGGGAGCACTCGAAGCCTAATGCTTTTGAAATTTTATGTTTTCCTGCGAAAATGATTTTCGCTGGAGTCAAGCTTTAAAATATGAAGGCATTGTTTTAGCAGGTTTTTAAGTGGAAATTAATTTGAATATCTCGAATCCAATGTTTTAAACTCATTCAAACAAAGAAACTCGATAAAACTTGCGTTGGTTTTAATAATTTTTGTAGTGTTAAGTGAAAGTTATAAAGGATTTTGCAGCTTAAAAACATCAGACTTTGTTTCTGAACAATTCTGGGCATAAAAACCATTCGCACGATTATCGCACGATTTTAATTTTTCGCTGCGTTTCGTACTTATTTGCTTTTTAGATACATTTTTAGGTGCTCTAAGGATTTTGAGGAATAACATATGAGTGATCTTCATATTTGGATATTATTTATGAAGTTGTTATCGGTGCTTAATGTGAATAATTATGTGCTAAACTGTTTTAGCAGTTCACAGGGGGAGCACTCGAAGCCTAATGCTTTTGAAATTTTATGTTTTCCTGTGAAAATGATTTTCACTGGAGTCAAGCTTTAAAATATGAAGGCATTGTTTTAGCAGGTTTTTAAGTGGAAATTAATTTGAATATCTCGAATCCAATGTTTTAAACTCACTCAGACAAAGAAACTCGGTAAAACTTGCGTTGGTTTTAATAATTTTCGTAGTGTTAAGTGAAAGTTATAAAGGATTTTGCAGCTTAAAAACATCAGACTTTGTTCTAAACATTTCTGGGCATAAAAACCATTCGCACGATTATCGCACGATTTTAATTTTTCGCTGCGTTCCGTACTTATTTGCTTTTTAGATACATTTTTAGGTGCTCTAAGGATTTTCAGGAATTACATATGAGTGATCTTCATATTTGGATATTATTTGTGAAGTTGTTATCGGTGCTTAATATGAATAATTATGTGCTAAACTGTTTTAGCAGTTCACAGGGGGAGCACTCGAAGCCTAATGCTTTTGAAATTTTATGTTTTCCTGTGAAAATGATTTTCACTGGAGTCAAGCTTTAAAATATGAAGGCATTGTTTTAGCAGGTTTTTAAGTGGAAATTAATTTGAATATCTCGAATCCAATGTTTTAAACTCACTCAAACAAAGAAACTCGGTAAAACTTGCGTTGGTTTTAATAATTTTCGTAGTGTTAAGTGAAAGTTATAAAGGATTTTGAAGCTTAAAAACATCAGACTTTGTTTCTGAACAATTCTGGGCATAAAAACCATTCGCACGATTATCGCACGATTTTAATTTTTCGCTGCGTTTCGTACTTATTTGCTTTTTAGATACATTTTTAGGTGCTCTAAGGATTTTGAGGAATTACATATGAGTGATCTTCATATTTGGATATTATTTATGAAGTTGTTATCGGTGCTTAATGTGAATAATTATGTGCTAAACTGTTTTAGCAGTTCACAGGGGGAGCACTCGAAGCCTAATGCTTTTGAAATTTTATGTTTTCCTGTGAAAATGATTTTCACTGGAGTCAAGCTTTAAAGTATGAAGGCATTGTTTTAGCAGGTTTTTAAGTGAAAATTAATTTGAATATCTCGTATCCAATGTTTTAAACTCACTCAAACAAAGAAACTCGGTAAAACTTACGTTGGTTTTAATAATTTTCGTAGTGTTAAGTGAAAGTTATAAAGGATTTTGTAGCTTAAAACCATCAGACTTTGTTTCTGAACATTTCTGGGCATAAAAACCATTCGCACGATTATCGCACGATTTTAATTTTTCGCTGCGTTTCGTACTTATTTGCTTTTTAGATACATTTTTAGGTGCTCTAAGGATTTTGAGGAATTACATATGAGTGATCTTCATATTTGGATATTATTTGTGAAGTTGTTATCGGTACTTAATGTGAATAATTATATGCTAAACTGTTTTAGCAGTTCACAGGGGGAGCACTCGAAGCCTAATGCTTTTGAAATTTTATGTTTTCCTGTGAAAATGATTTTCACTGGAGTCAAGCTTTAAAATATGAAGGCATTGTTTTAGCAGGTTTTTAAGTGGAAATTAATTTGAATATCTCGAATCCAATGTTTTAAACTCACTCAAACAAAGAAACTCGGTTAAACTTGCGTTGGTTTTAATAATTTTCGTAGTGTTAAGTGAAAGTTATAAAGGATTTTGCAGCTTAAAAACATCAGACTTTGTTTCTGAACAATTCTGGGCATAAAAACCATTCGCACGATTATCGCACGATTTTAATTTTTCGCTGCGTTTCGTACTTATTTGCTTTTTAGATACATTTTTAGGTGCTCTAAGGATTTTGAGGAATTACATATGAGTGATCTTCATATTTGGATATTATTTATGAAGTTGTTATCGGTGCTTAATGTGAATAATTATGTGCTAAACTGTTTTAGCAGTTCACAGGGGGAGCACTCGAAGCCTAATGCTTTTGAAATTTTATGTTTTCCTGTGAAAATGATTTTCACTGGAGTCAAGCTTTAAAATATGAAGGCATTGTTTTAGCAGGTTTTTAAGTGGAAATTAATTTGAATATCTCGAATCCAATGTTTTAAACTCACTCAAACAAAGAAACTTGGTAAAACTTGCGTTGGTTTTAATAATTTTCGTAGTGTTAAGTGAAAGTTATAAAGGATTTTGCAGCTTAAAAACATCAGACTTTGTTTCTGAACAATTCTGGGCATAAAAACCATTCGCACGATTATCGCACGATTTTAATTTTTCGCTGCGTTTCGTACTTATTTGCTTTTTAGATACATTTTTAGGTGCTCTAAGGATTTTGAGGAATTACATATGAGTGATCTTCATATTTGGATATTATTTATGAAGTTGTTATCGGTGCTTAATGTGAATAATTATGTGCTAAACTGTTTTAGCAGTTCACAGGGGGAGCATTCGAAGCCTAATGCTTTTGAAATTTTATGTTTTCCTGTGAAAATGATTTTCACTGGAGTCAAGCTTTAAAATATGAAGGCATTGTTTTAGCAGGTTTTTAAGTGGAAATTAATTTGAATAGCTCGAATCCAATGTTTTAAACTCACTCAAACAAAGAAACTCGGTAAAACTTGCGTTGGTTTTAATAATTTTCGTAGTGTTAAGTGAAAGTTATAAAGGATTTTGCAGCTTAAAAACATCAGACTTTGTTTCTGAACAATTCTGGGCATAAACACCATTCGCACGATTATCGGACGATTTTAATTTTTCGCTGCGCTTCGTACTTATTTGCTTTTTAGATACATTTTTAGGTGCTCTAAGGATTTTGAGGAATTACATATGTGTGATCTTTATATTTGGATATTATTTATGAAGTTGTTATCGGTGCTTAATGTGAATAATTATGTGCTAAACTGTTTTAGCAGTTCACAGGGGGAGCACTCGAAGCCTAATGCTTTTGAAATTTTATGTTTTCCTGTGAAAATGATTTTCACTGGAGTCAAGCTTTAAAATATGAAGGCATTGTTTTAGCAGGTTTTTAAGTGGAAATTAATTTGAATATCTCGAATCCAATGTTTTAAACTCACTCAAACAAAGAAACTTGGTAAAACTTGCGTTGGTTTTAATAATTTTCGTAGTGTTAAGTGAAAGTTATAAAGGATTTTGCGGCTTAAAAACATCAGACTTTGTTTCTGAACAATTCTGGGCATAAAAACCATTCGCACGATTATCGCACGATTTTAATTTTTCGCTGCGCTTCGTACTTATTTGCTTTTTAGATACATTTTTAGGTGCTCTAAGGATTTTGAGGAATTACATATGAGTGATCTTCATATTTGGATATTATTTATGAAGTTGTTATCGGTGCTTAATGTCAATAATTATGTGCTAAACTGTTTTAGCAGTTCACAGGGGGAGCACTCGAAGCCTAATGCTTTTGAAATTTTATGTTTTCCTGTGAAAATGATTTTCACTGGAGTCAAGCTTTAAAATATGAATGCATTGTTTTAGCAGGTTTTTAAGTGGAAATTAATTTGAATATCTCGAATCCAATGTTTTAAACTCACTCAAACAAAGAAACTTGGTAAAACTTGCGTTGGTTTTAATAATTTTCGTAGTGTTAAGTGAAAGTGATAAAGGATTTTGCAGCTTAAAAACATCAGACTTTGTTTCTGAACAATTCTGGGCATAAAAACCATTCGCACGATTATCGCACGATTTTAATTTTTCGCTGCGCTTCGTACTTATTTGCTTTTTAGATACATTTTTAGGTGCTCTAAGGATTTTGAGGAATAACATATGAGTGATCTTCATATTTGGATATTATTTATGAAGTTGTTATCGGTGCTTAATGTGAATAATTATGTGCTAAACTGTTTTAGCAGTTCACAGGGGGAGCACTCGAAGCCTAATGCTTTTGAAATTTTATGTTTTCCTGTGAAAATGATTTTCACTGGAGTCAAGCTTTAAAATATGAAGGCATTGTTTTAGCAGGTTTTTAAGTGGAAATTAATTTGAATAGCTCGAATCCAATGTTTTAAACTCACTCAAACAAAGAAACTTGGTAAAACTTGCGTTGGTTTTAATAATTTTCGTAGTGTTAAGTGAAAGTTATAAAGGATTTTGCAGCTTAAAAACATCAGACTTTGTTTCTGAACAATTCTGGGCATAAACACCATTCGCACGATTATCGGACGATTTTAATTTTTCGCTGCGCTTCGTACTTATTTGCTTTTTAGATACATTTTTAGGTGCTCTAAGGATTTTGAGGAATTACATATGTGTGATCTTTATATTTGGATATTATTTATGAAGTTGTTATCGGTGCTTAATGTGAATAATTATGTGCTAAACTGTTTTAGCAGTTCACAGGGGGAGCACTCGAAGCCTAATGCTTTTGAAATTTTATGTTTTCCTGTGAAAATGATTTTCACTGGAGTCAAGCTTTAAAATATGAAGGCATTGTTTTAGCAGGTTTTTAAGTGTAAATTAATTTGAATATCTCGAATCCAATGTTTTAAACTCACTCAAACAAAGAAACTTGGTAAAACTTGCGTTGGTTTTAATAATTTTCGTAGTGTTAAGTGAAAGTTATAAAGGATTTTGCGGCTTAAAAACATCAGACTTTGTTTCTGAACAATTCTGGGCATAAAAATCATTCGCACGATTATCGCATGATTTTAATTTTTCGTTGCGTTTCGTACTTATTTGCTTTTTAGATACATTTTTAGGTGCTCTAAGGATTTTGAGGAATTACATATGAGTGATCTTCATATTTGGATATTATTTATGAAGTTGTTATCGGTGCTTAATGTGAATAATTATGTGCTAAACTGTTTTAGCAGTTCACAGGGGGAGCACTCGAAGCCTAATGCTTTTGAAATTTTATGTTTTCCTGTGAAAATGATTTTCACTGGAGTCAAGCTTTAAAATATGAAGGCATTGTTTTAGCAGGTTTTTAAGTGGAAATTAATTTGAATATCTCGAATCCAATGTTTTAAACTCACTCAAACAAAAAAACTTGGTAAAACTTGCGTTGGTTTTAATAATTTTCGTAGTGTTAAGTGAAAGTTATAAAGGATTTTGCAGCTTAAAAACATCAGACTTTGTTTCTGAACCATTCTGGGTATAAAAAACCATTCGCACGATTATCGCACAATTTTAATTTTTCGCTGCGTTTCGTACTTATTTGCTTTTTAGATACATTTTTAGGTGCTCTAAGGATTTTGAGGAATTACATATGAGTGATCTTCATATTTGGATATTATTTATGAAGTTGTTATCGGTGCTTAATGTGAATAATTATGTGCTAAACTGTTTTAGCAGTTCACAGGGGGAGCACTCGAAGCCTAATGCTTTTGAAATTTTATGTTTTCCTGTGAAAATGATTTTCACTGGAGTAAAGCTTTAAAATATGAAGGCATTGTTTTAGCAGGTTTTTAAGTGGAAATTAATTTGAATATCTCGAATCCAATGTTTTAAACTCACTCAAACAAAGAAACTTGGTAAAACTTGCGTTGGTTTTAATAATTTTCGTAGTGTTAAGTGAAAGTTATAAAGGATTTTGCAGCTTAAAAACATCAGACTTTGTTTCTGAACAATTCTGGGCATAAAAACCATTCGCACGATTATCGCACGATTTTAATTTTTCGCTGCGCTTCGTACTTATTTGCTTTTTAGATACATTTTTAGGTGCTCTATGGATTTTGAGGAATTACATATGAGTGATATTCATATTTGGATATTATTTATGAAGTTGTTATCGGTGCTTAATGTGAATAATTATGTGCTAAACTGTTTTAGCAGTTCACAGGGGGAGCACTCGAAGCCTAATGCTTTTGAAATTTTATGTTTTCCTGTGAAAATGATTTTCACTGGAGTCAAGCTTTAAAATATGAAGGCATTGTTTTAGCAGGTTTTTAAGTGGAAATTAATTTGAACATCTCGAATCCAATGTTTTAAACTCACTTAAACAAAAAAACTTGGTAAAACTTGCGTTGGTTTTAATAATTTTCGTAGTGTTAAGTGAAAGTTATAAAGGATTTTGCAGCTTAAAAACATCAGACTTTGTTTCTGAACAATTCTGGGCATAAAAACCATTCGCACGATTATCGCACGATTTTAATTTTTCGCTGCGTTTCGTACTTATTTGCTTTTTAGATACATTTTTAGGTGCTCTAAGGATTTTGAGGAATTACATATGAGTGATCTTCATATTTGGATATTATTTATGAAGTTGTTATCGGTGCTTAATGTGAATAATTATGTGCTAAACTGTTTTAGCAGTTCACAGGGGGAGCACTCGAAGCCTAATGCTTTTGAAATTTTATGTTTTCCTGTGAAAATGATTTTCACTGGAGTCAAGCTTTAAAATATGAAGGCATTGTTTTAGCAGGTTTTTAAGTGGAAATTAATTTGAATATCTCGAATCCAATGTTTTAAACTCACTCAAACAAAGAAACTTGGTAAAACTTGCGTTGGTTTTAATAATTTTCGTAGTGTTAAGTGAAAGTTATAAAGGATTTTGCAGCTTAAAAACATCAGACTTTGTTTCTGAACAATTCTGGGCATAAAAACCATTCGCACGATTATCGCACGATTTTAATTTTTCGCTGCGTTTCGTACTTATTTGCTTTTTAGATACATTTTTAGGTGCTCTAAGGATTTTGAGGAATTACTTATGAGTGATCTTCATATTTGGATATTATTTATGAAGTTGTTATCGGTGCTTAATGTGAATAATTATGTGCTAAACTGTTTTAGCAGTTCATAGGGGGAGCACTCGAAGCCTAATGCTTTTGAAATTTTATGTTTTCCAGTGAAAATGATTTTCACTGGAGTCAAGCTTTAAAATATGAAGGCATTGTTTTAGCAGGTTTTTAAGTGGAAATTAATTTCAATAGCTCGAATCCAATGTTTTAAACTCACTCAAACAAAGAAACTTGGTAAAACTTGCGTTGGTTTTAATAATTTTCGTAGTGTTAAGTGAAAGTTATAAAGGATTTTGCGGCTTAAAAACATCAGACTTTGTTTCTGAACAATTCTGGGCATAAAAACCATTCGCACGATTATCGCACGATTTTAATTTTTCGCTGCGTTTCGTACTTATTTGCTTTTTAGATACATTTTTAGGTGCTCTAAGGATTTTGAGGAATTACATATGAGTGATCTTCATATTTGGATATTATTTATGAAGTTGTTATCGGTGCTTAATGTGAATAGTTATGTGCTAAACTGTTTTAGCAGTTCACAGGGGGAGCACTCGAAGCCTAATGCTTTTGAAATTTTATGTTTTCCTGTGAAAATGATTTTCACTGGAGTCAAGCTTTAAAATATGAAGGCATTGTTTTAGCAGGTTTTTTAGTGGAAATTAATTTGAATATCTCGAATCCAATGTTTTAAACTCACTCAAACAAAGAAACTTGGTAAAACTTGCGTTGGTTTTAATAATTTTCGTAGTGTTAAGTGAAAGTTATAAAGGATTTTGCGGCTTAAAAACATCAGACTTTGTTTCTGAACAATTCTGGGCATAAAAACCATTCGCACGATTATCGCACGATTTTAATTTTTCGCTGCGTTTCGTACTTATTTGCTTTTTAGATACATTTTTAAGTGCTCTAAGGATTTTGAGGAATTACATATGAGTGATCTTCATATTTGGATATTATTTATGAAGTTGTTATCGGTGCTTAATGTGAATAGTTATGTGCTAAACTGTTTTAGCAGTTCACAGGGGGAGCACTCGAAGCCTAATGCTTTTGAAATTTTATGTTTTCTTGTGAAAATGATTTTCACTGGAGTCAAGCTTTAAAATATGAAGGCATTGTTTTAGCAGGTTTTTAAGTGGAAATTAATTTGAATATCTCGAATCCAATGTTTTAAACTCACTCAAACAAAGAAACTCGGTAAAACTTGCGTTGGTTTTAATAATTTTCGTAGTGTTAAGTGAAAGTTATAAAGGATTTTGCGGCTTAAAAACATCAGACTTTGTTTCTGAACAATTCTTGGCATAAAAACCATTCGCACGATTATCGCACGATTTTAATTTTTCGCTGCGTTTCGTACTTATTTGCTTTTTAGATACATTTTTAGGTGCTCTAAGGATTTTGAGGAATTACATATGAGTGATCTTCATATTTGGATATTATTTATGAAGTTGTTATCGGTGCTTAATGTGAATAGTTATGTGCTAAACTGTTTTAGCAGTTCACAGGGGGAGCACTCGAAGCCTAATGCTTTTGAAATTTTATGTTTTCCTGTGAAAATGATTTTCACTGGAGTCAAGCTTTAAAATATGAAGGCATTGTTTTAGCAGGTTTTTAAGTGGAAATTAATTTGAATATCTCGAATCCAATGTTTTAAACTCACTCAAACAAAGAAACTTGGTAAAACTTGCGTTGGTTTTAATAATTTTCGTAGTGTTAAGTGAAAGTTATAAAGGATTTTGCGGCTTAAAAACATCAGACTTTGTTTCTGAACAATTCTGGGCATAAAAACCATTCGCACGATTATCGCACGATTTTAATTTTTCGCTGCGTTTCGTACTTATTTGCTTTTTAGATACATTTTTAGGTGCTCTAAGGATTTTGAGGAATTACATATGAGTGATCTTCATATTTGGATATTATTTATGAAGTTGTTATCGGTGCTTAATGTGAATAGTTATGTGCTAAACTGTTTTAGCAGTTCACAGGGGGAGCACTCGAAGCCTAATGCTTTTGAAATTTTATGTTTTCCTGTGAAAATGATTTTCACTGGAGTCAAGCTTTAAAATATGAAGGCATTGTTTTAGCAGGTTTTTAAGTGGAAATTAATTTGAATATCTCGAATCCAATGTTTTAAACTCACTCAAACAAAGAAACTCGGTAAAACTTGCGTTGGTTTTAATAATTTTCGTAGTGTTAAGTGAAAGTTATAAAGGATTTTGCGGCTTAAAAACATCAGACTTTGTTTCTGAACAATTCTGGGCATAAAAACCATTCGCACGATTATCGCACGATTTTAATTTTTCGCTGCGTTTCGTACTTATTTGCTTTTTAGATACATTTTTAGGTGCTCTAAGGATTTTGAGGAATTACATATGAGTGATCTTCATATTTGGATATTATTTATGAAGTTGTTATCGGTGCTTAATGTGAATAATTATGTGCTAAACTGTTTTAGCAGTTCACAGGGGGAGCACTCGAAGCCTAATGCTTTTGAAATTTTATGTTTTCCTGTGAAAATGATTTTCACTGGAGTCAAGCTTTAAAATATGAAGGCATTGTTTTAGCAGGTTTTTAAGTGGAAATTAATTTGAATATCTCGAATCCAATGTTTTAAACTCACTCAAACAAAGAAACTCGGTAAAACTTGCGTTGGTTTTAATAATTTTTGTAGTGTTAAGTGAATGTTATAAAGGATTTTGCGGCTTAAAAACATCAGACTTTGTTTCTGAACAATTCTGGGCATAAAAACCATTCGCACGATTATCGCACGATTTTAATTTTTCGCTGCGTTTCGTACTTATTTGCTTTTTAGATACATTTTTAGGTGCTCTAAGGATTTTGAGGAATTACATATGAGTGATCTTCATATTTGGATATTATTTATGAAGTTGTTATCGGTGCTTAATGTGAATAGTTATGTGCTAAACTGTTTTAGCAGTTCACAGGTGGAGCACTCGAAGCCTAATGCTTTTGAAATTTTATGTTTTCCTGTGAAAATGATTTTCACTGGAGTCAAGCTTTAAAATATGAAGGCATTGTTTTAGCAGGTTTTTAAGTGGAAATTAATTTGAATATCTCGAATCCAATGTTTTAAACTCACTCAAACAAAGAAACTCGGTAAAACTTGCGTTGGTTTTAATAATTTTCGTAGTGTTAAGTGAAAGTTATAAAGGATTTTGCGGCTTAAAAACATCAGACTTTGTTTCTGAACAATTCTGGGCATAAAAACCATTCGCACGATTATCGCACGATTTTAATTTTTCGCTGCGTTTCGTACTTATTTGCTTTTTAGATACATTTTTAGGTGCTCTAAGGATTTTGAGGAATTACATATGAGTGATCTTCATATTTGGATATTATTTATGAAGTTGTTATCGGTGCTTAATGTGAATAATTATGTGCTAAATTGTTTTAGCAGTTCACAGGGGGAGCACTCGAAGCCTAATGCTTTTGAAATTTTATGTTTTCCTGTGAAAATGATTTTCACTGGAGTCAAGCTTTAAAATATGAAGGCATTGTTTTAGCAGGTTTTTAAGTGGAAATTAATTTGAATATCTCGAATCCAATGTTTTAAACTCACTCAAACAAAGAAACTCGGTAAAACTTGCGTTGGTTTTAATAATTTTCGTAGTGTTAAGTGAAAGTTATAAAGGATTTTGCAGCTTAAAAACATCAGACTTTGTTTCTGAACAATTCTGGGCATAAAAACCATTCGCACGATTATCGCACGATTTTAATTTTTCGCTGCGTTTCGTACTTATTTGCTTTTTAGATACATTTTTAGGTGCTCTAAGGATTTTGAGGAATTACATATGAGTGATCTTCATATTTGGATATTATTTATGAAGTTGTTATCGGTGCTTAATGTGAATAATTATGTGCTAAACTGTTTTAGCAGTTCACAGGGGGAGCACTCGAAGCCTAATGCTTTTGAAATTTTATGTTTTCCTGTGAAAATGATTTTCACTGGAGTCAAGCTTTAAAATATGAAGGCATTGTTTTAGCAGGTTTTTAAGTGGAAATTAATTTGAATATCTCGAATCCAATGTTTTAAACTCACTCAAACAAAGAAACTCGGTAAAACTTGCGTTGGTTTTAATAATTTTTGTAGTGTTAAGTGAATGTTATAAAGGATTTTGCGGCTTAAAAACATCAGACTTTGTTTCTGAACAATTCTGGGCATAAAAACCATTCGCACGATTATCGCACGATTTTAATTTTTCGCTGCGTTTCGTACTTATTTGCTTTTTAGATACATTTTTAGGTGCTCTAAGGATTTTGAGGAATTACATATGAGTGATCTTCATATTTGGATATTATTTATGAAGTTGTTATCGGTGCTTAATGTGAATAGTTATGTGCTAAACTGTTTTAGCAGTTCACAGGTGGAGCACTCGAAGCCTAATGCTTTTGAAATTTTATGTTTTCCTGTGAAAATGATTTTCACTGGAGTCAAGCTTTAAAATATGAAGGCATTGTTTTAGCAGGTTTTTAAGTGGAAATTAATTTGAATATCTCGAATCCAATGTTTTAAACTCACTCAAACAAAGAAACTCGGTAAAACTTGCGTTGGTTTTAATAATTTTCGTAGTGTTAAGTGAAAGTTATAAAGGATTTTGCGGCTTAAAAACATCAGACTTTGTTTCTGAACAATTCTGGGCATAAAAACCATTCGCACGATTATCGCACGATTTTAATTTTTCGCTGCGTTTCGTACTTATTTGCTTTTTAGATACATTTTTAGGTGCTCTAAGGATTTTGAGGAATTACATATGAGTGATCTTCATATTTGGATATTATTTATGAAGTTGTTATCGGTGCTTAATGTGAATAATTATGTGCTAAATTGTTTTAGCAGTTCACAGGGGGAGCACTCGAAGCCTAATGCTTTTGAAATTTTATGTTTTCCTGTGAAAATGATTTTCACTGGAGTCAAGCTTTAAAATATGAAGGCATTGTTTTAGCAGGTTTTTAAGTGGAAATTAATTTGAATATCTCGAATCCAATGTTTTAAACTCACTCAAACAAAGAAACTCGGTAAAACTTGCGTTGGTTTTAATAATTTTCGTAGTGTTAAGTGAAAGTTATAAAGGATTTTGCAGCTTAAAAACATCAGACTTTGTTTCTGAACAATTCTGGGCATAAAAACCATTCGCACGATTATCGCACGATTTTAATTTTTCGCTGCGTTTCGTACTTATTTGCTTTTTAGATACATTTTTAGGTGCTCTAAGGATTTTGAGGAATTACATATGAGTGATCTTCATATTTGGATATTATTTATGAAGTTGTTATCGGTGCTTAATGTGAATAATTATGTGCTAAACTGTTTTAGCAGTTCACAGGGGGAGCACTCGAAGCCTAATGCTTTTGAAATTTTATGTTTTCCTGTGAAAATGATTTTCACTGGAGTCAAGCTTTAAAATATGAAGGCATTGTTTTAGCAGGTTTTTAAGTGGAAATTAATTTGAATATCTCGAATCCAATGTTTTAAACTCACTCAAACAAAGAAACTTGGTAAAACTTGCGTTGGTTTTAATAATTTTCGTAGTGTTAAGTGAAAGTTATAAAGGATTTTGCGGCTTAAAAACATCAGACTTTGTTTCTGAACAATTCTGGGCATAAAAACCATTCGCACGATTATCGCACGATTTTAATTTTTCGCTGCGTTTCGTACTTATTTGCTTTTTAGATACATTTTTAGGTGCTCTAAGGATTTTGAGGAATTACATATGAGTGATCTTCATATTTGGATATTATTTATGAAGTTGTTATCGGTGCTTAATGTGAATAATTATGTGCTAAACTGTTTTAGCAGTTCACAGGGGGAGCACTCGAAGCCTAATGCTTTTGAAATTTTATGTTTTCCTGTGAAAATGATTTTCACTGGAGTCAAGCTTTAAAATATGAAGGCATTGTTTTAGCAGGTTTTTAAGTGGAAATTAATTTGAATATCTCGAATCCAATGTTTTAAACTCACTCAAACAAAGAAACTTGGTAAAACTTGCGTTGGTTTTAATAATTTTCGTAGTGTTAAGTGAAAGTTATAAAGGATTTTGCGGCTTAAAAACATCAGACTTTGTTTCTGAACAATTCTGGGCATAAAAACCATTCGCACGATTATCGCACGATTTTAATTTTTCGCTGCGTTTCGTACTTATTTGCTTTTTAGATACATTTTTAGGTGCTCTAAGGATTTTGAGGAATTACATATGAGTGATCTTCATATTTGGATATTATTTATGAAGTTGTTATCGGTGCTTAATGTGAATAATTATGTGCTAAACTGTTTTAGCAGTTCACAGGGGGAGCACTCGAAGCCTAATGCTTTTGAAATTTTATGTTTTCCTGTGAAAATGATTTTCACTGGAGTCAAGCTTTAAAATATGAAGGCATTGTTTTAGCAGGTTTTTAAGTGGAAATTAATTTGAATATCTCGAATCCAATGTTTTAAACTCACTCAAACAAAGAAACTCGGTAAAACTTGCGTTGGTTTTAATAATTTTCGTAGTGTTAAGTGAAAGTTATAAAGGATTTTGCAGCTTAAAAACATCAGACTTTGTTTCTGAACAATTCTGGGCATAAAAACCATTCGCACGATTTTAATTTTTCGCTGCGTTTCGTACTTATTTGCTTTTTAGATACATTTTTAGGTGCTCTAAGGATTTTGAGGAATTACATATGAGTGATCTTCATATTTGGATATTATTTATGAAGTTGTTATCGGTGCTTAATGTTAATAATTATGTGCTAAACTGTTTTAGCAGTTCACAGGGGGAGCACTCGAAGCCTAATGCTTTTGAAATTTTATGTTTTCCTGTGAAAATGATTTTCACTGGAGTCAAGCTTTAAAATATGAAGGCATTGTTTTAGCAGGTTTTTAAGTGGAAATTAATTTGAATATCTCGAATCCAATGTTTTAAACTCACTCAAACAAAGAAACTCGGTAAAACTTGCGTTGGTTTTAATAATTTTCGTAGTGTTAAGTGAAAGTTATAAAGGATTTTGCAGCTTAAAAACATCAGACTTTGTTTCTGAACAATTCTGGGCATAAAAACCATTCGCACGATTTTAATTTTTCGCTGCGTTTCGTACTTATTTGCTTTTTAGATACATTTTTAGGTGCTCTAAGGATTTTGAGGAATTACATATGAGTGATCTTCATATTTGGATATTATTTATGAAGTTGTTATCGGTGCTTAACGTGAATAATTATGTGCTAAACTGTTTTAGCAGTTCACAGGGGGAGCACTCGAAGCCTAATGCTTTTGAAATTTTATGTTTTCCTGTGAAAATGATTTTCACTGGAGTCAAGCTTTAAAATATGAAGGCATTGTTTTAGCAGGTTTTTAAGTGGAAATTAATTTGAATATCTCGAATCCAATGTTTTAAACTCACTCAAACAAAGAAACTCGGTAAAACTTGCGTTGGTTTTAATAATTTTCGTAGTGTTAAGTGAAAGTTATAAAGGATTTTGCAGCTTAAAAACATCAGACTTTGTTTCTGAACAATTCTGGGCATAAAAACCATTCGCACGATTATCGCACGATTTTAATTTTTCGCTGCGTTTCGTACTTATTTGCTTTTTAGATACATTTTTAGGTGCTCTAAGGATTTTGAGGAATTACATATGAGTGATCTTCATATTTGGATATTATTTATGAAGTTGTTATCGGTGCTTAACGTGAATAATTATGTGCTAAACTGTTTTAGCAGTTCACAGGGGGAGCACTCGAAGCCTAATGCTTTTGAAATTTTATGTTTTCCTGTGAAAATGATTTTCACTGGAGTCAAGCTTTAAAATATGAAGGCATTGTTTTAGCAGGTTTTTAAGTGGAAATTAATTTGAATATCTCGAATCCAATGTTTTAAACTCACTCAAACAAAGAAACTCGGTAAAACTTGCGTTGGTTTTAATAATTTTCGTAGTGTTAAGTGAAAGTTATAAAGGATTTTGCAGCTTAAAAACATCAGACTTTGTTTCTGAACAATTCTGGGCATAAAAACCATTCGCACGATTTTAATTTTTCGCTGCGTTTCGTACTTATTTGCTTTTTAGATACATTTTTAGGTGCTCTAAGGATTTTGAGGAATTACATATGAGTGATCTTCATATTTGGATATTATTTATGAAGTTGTTATCGGTGCTTAATGTGAATAATTATGTGCTAAACTGTTTTAGCAGTTCACAGGGGGAGCACTCGAAGCCTAATGCTTTTGAAATTTTATGTTTTCCTGTGAAAATGATTTTCACTGGAGTCAAGCTTTAAAATATGAAGGCATTGTTTTAGCAGGTTTTTAAGTGGAAATTAATTTGAATATCTCGAATCCAATGTTTTAAACTCACTCAAACAAAGAAACTCGGTAAAACTTGCGTTGGTTTTAATAATTTTCGTAGTGTTAAGTGAAAGTTATAAAGGATTTTGCAGCTTAAAAACATCAGACTTTGTTTCTGAACAATTCTGGGCATAAAAACCATTCGCACGATTACGCACGATTTTAATTTTTCGCTGCGTTTCGTACTTATTTGCTTTTTAGATACATTTTTAGGTGCTCTAAGGATTTTGAGGAATTACATATGAGTGATCTTCATATTTGGATATTATTTATGAAGTTGTTATCGGTGCTTAATGTGAATAATTATGTGCTAAACTGTTTTAGCAGTTCACAGGGGGAGCACTCGAAGCCTAATGCTTTTGAAATTTTATGTTTTCCTGTGAAAATGATTTTCACTGGAGTCAAGCTTTAAAATATGAAGGCATTG
The DNA here is from genome assembly GCF_047325235.1 of Durio zibethinus. Lineage (NCBI taxonomy): Eukaryota > Viridiplantae > Streptophyta > Magnoliopsida > Malvales > Malvaceae > Durio > Durio zibethinus. The sequence goes on from NC_143162.1 coordinate 25,077,863, forward strand.
TTTTAGCAGGTTTTTAAGTGGAAATTAATTTGAATATCTCGAATCCAATGTTTTAAACTCACTCAAACAAAGAAACTCGGTAAAACTTGCGTTGGTTTTAATAATTTTTGTAGTGTTAAGTGAATGTTATAAAGGATTTTGCAGCTTAAAAACATCAGACTTTGTTTCTGAACAATTCTGGGCATAAAAACCATTCGCACGATTATCGCACGATTTTAATTTTTCGCTGCGTTTCGTACTTATTTGCTTTTTAGATACATTTTTAGGTGCTCTAAGGATTTTGAGGAATTACATATGAGTGATCTTCATATTTGGATATTATTTATGAAGTTGTTATCGGTGCTTAATGTGAATAGTTATGTGCTAAACTGTTTTAGCAGTTCACAGGTGGAGCACTCGAAGCCTAACGCTTTTGAAATTTTATGTTTTCCTGTGAAAATGATTTTCACTGGAGTCAAGCTTTAAAATATGAAGGCATTGTTTTAGCAGGTTTTTAAGTGGAAATTAATTTGAATATCTCGAATCCAATGTTTTAAACTCACTCAAACAAAGAAACTCGGTAAAACTTGCGTTGGTTTTAATAATTTTCGTAGTGTTAAGTGAAAGTTATAAAGGATTTTGCGGCTTAAAAACATCAGACTTTGTTTCTGAACAATTCTGGGCATAAAAACCATTCGCACGATTATCGCACGATTTTAATTTTTCGCTGCGTTTCGTACTTATTTGCTTTTTAGATACATTTTTAGGTGCTCTAAGGATTTTGAGGAATTACATATGAGTGATCTTCATATTTGGATATTATTTATGAAGTTGTTATCGGTGCTTAATGTGAATAATTATGTGCTAAATTGTTTTAGCAGTTCACAGGGGGAGCACTCGAAGCCTAATGCTTTTGAAATTTTATGTTTTCCTGTGAAAATGATTTTCACTGGAGTCAAGCTTTAAAATATGAAGGCATTGTTTTAGCAGGTTTTTAAGTGGAAATTAATTTGAATATCTCGAATCCAATGTTTTAAACTCACTCAAACAAAGAAACTCGGTAAAACTTGCGTTGGTTTTAATAATTTTCGTAGTGTTAAGTGAAAGTTATAAAGGATTTTGCAGCTTAAAAACATCAGACTTTGTTTCTGAACAATTCTGGGCATAAAAACCATTCGCACGATTTTAATTTTTCGCTGCGTTTCGTACTTATTTGCTTTTTAGATACATTTTTAGGTGCTCTAAGGATTTTGAGGAATTACATATGAGTGATCTTCATATTTGGATATTATTTATGAAGTTGTTATCGGTGCTTAATGTTAATAATTATGTGCTAAACTGTTTTAGCAGTTCACAGGGGGAGCACTCGAAGCCTAATGCTTTTGAAATTTTATGTTTTCCTGTGAAAATGATTTTCACTGGAGTCAAGCTTTAAAATATGAAGGCATTGTTTTAGCAGGTTTTTAAGTGGAAATTAATTTGAATATCTCGAATCCAATGTTTTAAACTCACTCAAACAAAGAAACTCGGTAAAACTTGCGTTGGTTTTAATAATTTTCGTAGTGTTAAGTGAAAGTTATAAAGGATTTTGCAGCTTAAAAACATCAGACTTTGTTTCTGAACAATTCTGGGCATAAAAACCATTCGCACGATTTTAATTTTTCGCTGCGTTTCGTACTTATTTGCTTTTTAGATACATTTTTAGGTGCTCTAAGGATTTTGAGGAATTACATATGAGTGATCTTCATATTTGGATATTATTTATGAAGTTGTTATCGGTGCTTAACGTGAATAATTATGTGCTAAACTGTTTTAGCAGTTCACAGGGGGAGCACTCGAAGCCTAATGCTTTTGAAATTTTATGTTTTCCTGTGAAAATGATTTTCACTGGAGTCAAGCTTTAAAATATGAAGGCATTGTTTTAGCAGGTTTTTAAGTGGAAATTAATTTGAATATCTCGAATCCAATGTTTTAAACTCACTCAAACAAAGAAACTCGGTAAAACTTGCGTTGGTTTTAATAATTTTCGTAGTGTTAAGTGAAAGTTATAAAGGATTTTGCAGCTTAAAAACATCAGACTTTGTTTCTGAACAATTCTGGGCATAAAAACCATTCGCACGATTATCGCACGATTTTAATTTTTCGCTGCGTTTCGTACTTATTTGCTTTTTAGATACATTTTTAGGTGCTCTAAGGATTTTGAGGAATTACATATGAGTGATCTTCATATTTGGATATTATTTATGAAGTTGTTATCGGTGCTTAACGTGAATAATTATGTGCTAAACTGTTTTAGCAGTTCACAGGGGGAGCACTCGAAGCCTAATGCTTTTGAAATTTTATGTTTTCCTGTGAAAATGATTTTCACTGGAGTCAAGCTTTAAAATATGAAGGCATTGTTTTAGCAGGTTTTTAAGTGGAAATTAATTTGAATATCTCGAATCCAATGTTTTAAACTCACTCAAACAAAGAAACTCGGTAAAACTTGCGTTGGTTTTAATAATTTTCGTAGTGTTAAGTGAAAGTTATAAAGGATTTTGCAGCTTAAAAACATCAGACTTTGTTTCTGAACAATTCTGGGCATAAAAACCATTCGCACGATTTTAATTTTTCGCTGCGTTTCGTACTTATTTGCTTTTTAGATACATTTTTAGGTGCTCTAAGGATTTTGAGGAATTACATATGAGTGATCTTCATATTTGGATATTATTTATGAAGTTGTTATCGGTGCTTAATGTGAATAATTATGTGCTAAACTGTTTTAGCAGTTCACAGGGGGAGCACTCGAAGCCTAATGCTTTTGAAATTTTATGTTTTCCTGTGAAAATGATTTTCACTGGAGTCAAGCTTTAAAATATGAAGGCATTGTTTTAGCAGGTTTTTAAGTGGAAATTAATTTGAATATCTCGAATCCAATGTTTTAAACTCACTCAAACAAAGAAACTCGGTAAAACTTGCGTTGGTTTTAATAATTTTCGTAGTGTTAAGTGAAAGTTATAAAGGATTTTGCAGCTTAAAAACATCAGACTTTGTTTCTGAACAATTCTGGGCATAAAAACCATTCGCACGATTACGCACGATTTTAATTTTTCGCTGCGTTTCGTACTTATTTGCTTTTTAGATACATTTTTAGGTGCTCTAAGGATTTTGAGGAATTACATATGAGTGATCTTCATATTTGGATATTATTTATGAAGTTGTTATCGGTGCTTAATGTGAATAATTATGTGCTAAACTGTTTTAGCAGTTCACAGGGGGAGCACTCGAAGCCTAATGCTTTTGAAATTTTATGTTTTCCTGTGAAAATGATTTTCACTGGAGTCAAGCTTTAAAATATGAAGGCATTGTTTTAGCAGGTTTTTAAGTGGAAATTAATTTGAATATCTCGAATCCAATGTTTTAAACTCACTCAAACAAAGAAACTCGGTAAAACTTGCGTTGGTTTTAATAATTTTTGTAGTGTTAAGTGAATGTTATAAAGGATTTTGCAGCTTAAAAACATCAGACTTTGTTTCTGAACAATTCTGGGCATAAAAACCATTCGCACGATTATCGCACGATTTTAATTTTTCGCTGCGTTTCGTACTTATTTGCTTTTTAGATACATTTTTAGGTGCTCTAAGGATTTTGAGGAATTACATATGAGTGATCTTCATATTTGGATATTATTTATGAAGTTGTTATCGGTGCTTAATGTGAATAGTTATGTGCTAAACTGTTTTAGCAGTTCACAGGTGGAGCACTCGAAGCCTAACGCTTTTGAAATTTTATGTTTTCCTGTGAAAATGATTTTCACTGGAGTCAAGCTTTAAAATATGAAGGCATTGTTTTAGCAGGTTTTTAAGTGGAAATTAATTTGAATATCTCGAATCCAATGTTTTAAACTCACTCAAACAAAGAAACTCGGTAAAACTTGCGTTGGTTTTAATAATTTTCGTAGTGTTAAGTGAAAGTTATAAAGGATTTTGCGGCTTAAAAACATCAGACTTTGTTTCTGAACAATTCTGGGCATAAAAACCATTCGCACGATTATCGCACGATTTTAATTTTTCGCTGCGTTTCGTACTTATTTGCTTTTTAGATACATTTTTAGGTGCTCTAAGGATTTTGAGGAATTACATATGAGTGATCTTCATATTTGGATATTATTTATGAAGTTGTTATCGGTGCTTAATGTGAATAATTATGTGCTAAATTGTTTTAGCAGTTCACAGGGGGAGCACTCGAAGCCTAATGCTTTTGAAATTTTATGTTTTCCTGTGAAAATGATTTTCACTGGAGTCAAGCTTTAAAATATGAAGGCATTGTTTTAGCAGGTTTTTAAGTGGAAATTAATTTGAATATCTCGAATCCAATGTTTTAAACTCACTCAAACAAAGAAACTCGGTAAAACTTGCGTTGGTTTTAATAATTTTCGTAGTGTTAAGTGAAAGTTATAAAGGATTTTGCAGCTTAAAAACATCAGACTTTGTTTCTGAACAATTCTGGGCATAAAAACCATTCGCACGATTTTAATTTTTCGCTGCGTTTCGTACTTATTTGCTTTTTAGATACATTTTTAGGTGCTCTAAGGATTTTGAGGAATTACATATGAGTGATCTTCATATTTGGATATTGTTTATGAAGTTGTTATCGGTGCTTAATGTGAATAATTATGTGCTAAACTGTTTTAGCAGTTCACAGGGGGAGCACTCGAAGCCTAATGCTTTTGAAATTTTATGTTTTCCTGTGAAAATGATTTTCACTGGAGTCAAGCTTTAAAATATGAAGGCATTGTTTTAGCAGGTTTTTAAGTGGAAATTAATTTGAATATCTCGAATCCAATGTTTTAAACTCACTCAAACAAAGAAACTCGGTAAAACTTGCGTTGGTTTTAATAATTTTCGTAGTGTTAAGTGAAAGTTATAAAGGATTTTGCAGCTTAAAAACATCAGACTTTGTTTCTGAACAATTCTGGGCATAAAAACCATTCGCACGATTATCGCACGATTTTAATTTTTCGCTGCGTTTCGTACTTATTTGCTTTTTAGATACATTTTTAGGTGCTCTAAGGATTTTGAGGAATTACATATGAGTGATCTTCATATTTGGATATTATTTATGAAGTTGTTATCGGTGCTTAATGTGAATAATTATGTGCTAAACTGTTTTAGCAGTTCACAGGGGGAGCACTCGAAGCCTAATGCTTTTGAAATTTTATGTTTTCCTGTGAAAATGATTTTCACTGGAGTCAAGCTTTAAAATATGAAGGCATTGTTTTAGCAGGTTTTTAAGTGGAAATTAATTTGAATATCTCGAATCCAATGTTTTAAACTCACTCAAACAAAGAAACTCGGTAAAACTTGCGTTGGTTTTAATAATTTTCGTAGTGTTAAGTGAAAGTTATAAAGGATTTTGCAGCTTAAAAACATCAGACTTTGTTTCTGAACAATTCTGGGCATAAAAACCATTCGCACGATTTTAATTTTTCGCTGCGTTTCGTACTTATTTGCTTTTTAGATACATTTTTAGGTGCTCTAAGGATTTTGAGGAATTACATATGAGTGATCTTCATATTTGGATATTATTTATGAAGTTGTTATCGGTGCTTAATGTGAATAATTATGTGCTAAACTGTTTTAGCAGTTCACAGGGGGAGCACTCGAAGCCTAATGCTTTTGAAATTTTATGTTTTCCTGTGAAAATGATTTTCACTGGAGTCAAGCTTTAAAATATGAAGGCATTGTTTTAGCAGGTTTTTAAGTGGAAATTAATTTGAATATCTCGAATCCAATGTTTTAAACTCACTCAAACAAAGAAACTCGGTAAAACTTGCGTTGGTTTTAATAATTTTCGTAGTGTTAAGTGAAAGTTATAAAGGATTTTGCAGCTTAAAAACATCAGACTTTGTTTCTGAACAATTCTGGGCATAAAAACCATTCGCACGATTTTAATTTTTCGCTGCGTTTCGTACTTATTTGCTTTTTAGATACATTTTTAGGTGCTCTAAGGATTTTGAGGAATTACATATGAGTGATCTTCATATTTGGATATTATTTATGAAGTTGTTATCGGTGCTTAACGTGAATAATTATGTGCTAAACTGTTTTAGCAGTTCACAGGGGGAGCACTCGAAGCCTAATGCTTTTGAAATTTTATGTTTTCCTGTGAAAATGATTTTCACTGGAGTCAAGCTTTAAAATATGAAGGCATTGTTTTAGCAGGTTTTTAAGTGGAAATTAATTTGAATATCTCGAATCCAATGTTTTAAACTCACTCAAACAAAGAAACTCGGTAAAACTTGCGTTGGTTTTAATAATTTTTATAGTGTTAAGTGAATGTTATAAAGGATTTTGCAGCTTAAAAACATCAGACTTTGTTTCTGAACAATTCTGGGCATAAAAACCATTCGCACGATTATCGCACGATTTTAATTTTTCGCTGCGTTTCGTACTTATTTGCTTTTTAGATACATTTTTAGGTGCTCTAAGGATTTTGAGGAATTACATATGAGTGATCTTCATATTTGGATATTATTTATGAAGTTGTTATCGGTGCTTAATGTGAATAATTATGTGCTAAACTGTTTTAGCAGTTCACAGGGGGAGCACTCGAAGCCTAATGCTTTTGAAATTTTATGTTTTCCTGTGAAAATGATTTTCACTGGAGTCAAGCTTTAAAATACGAAGGCATTGTTTTAGCAGGTTTTTAAGTGGAAATTAATTTGAATATCTCGAATCCAATGTTTTAAACTCACTCAAACAAAGAAACTCGGTAAAACTTGCGTTGGTTTTAATAATTTTCGTAGTGTTAAGTGAAAGTTATAAAGGATTTTGCGGCTTAAAAACATCAGACTTTGTTTCTGAACAATTCTGGGCATAAAAACCATTCGCACGATTATCGCACGATTTTAATTTTTCGCTGCGTTTCGTACTTATTTGCTTTTTAGATACATTTTTAGGTGCTCTAAGGATTTTGAGGAATTACATATGAGTGATCTTCATATTTGGATATTATTTATGAAGTTGTTATCGGTGCTTAATGTGAATAATTATGTGCTAAACTGTTTTAGCAGTTCACAGGGGGAGCACTCGAAGCCTAATGCTTTTGAAATTTTATGTTTTCCTGTGAAAATGATTTTCACTGGAGTCAAGCTTTAAAATATGAAGGCATTGTTTTAGCAGGTTTTTAAGTGGAAATTAATTTGAATATCTCGAATCCAATGTTTTAAACTCACTCAAACAAAGAAACTCGGTAAAACTTGCGTTGGTTTTAATAATTTTCGTAGTGTTAAGTGAAAGTTATAAAGGATTTTGCAGCTTAAAAACATCAGACTTTGTTTCTGAACAATTCTGGGCATAAAAACCATTCGCACGATTTTAATTTTTCGCTGCGTTTCGTACTTATTTGCTTTTTAGATACATTTTTAGGTGCTCTAAGGATTTTGAGGAATTACATATGAGTGATCTTCATATTTGGATATTATTTATGAAGTTGTTATCGGTGCTTAATGTTAATAATTATGTGCTAAACTGTTTTAGCAGTTCACAGGGGGAGCACTCGAAGCCTAATGCTTTTGAAATTTTATGTTTTCCTGTGAAAATGATTTTCACTGGAGTCAAGCTTTAAAATATGAAGGCATTGTTTTAGCAGGTTTTTAAGTGGAAATTAATTTGAATATCTCGAATCCAATGTTTTAAACTCACTCAAACAAAGAAACTCGGTAAAACTTGCGTTGGTTTTAATAATTTTCGTAGTGTTAAGTGAAAGTTATAAAGGATTTTGCAGCTTAAAAACATCAGACTTTGTTTCTGAACAATTCTGGGCATAAAAACCATTCGCACGATTTTAATTTTTCGCTGCGTTTCGTACTTATTTGCTTTTTAGATACATTTTTAGGTGCTCTAAGGATTTTGAGGAATTTCATATGAGTGATCTTCATATTTGGATATTATTTATGAAGTTGTTATCGGTGCTTAACGTGAATAATTATGTGCTAAACTGTTTTAGCAGTTCACAGGGGGAGCACTCGAAGCCTAATGCTTTTGAAATTTTATGTTTTCCTGTGAAAATGATTTTCACTGGAGTCAAGCTTTAAAATATGAAGGCATTGTTTTAGCAGGTTTTTAAGTGGAAATTAATTTGAATATCTCGAATCCAATGTTTTAAACTCACTCAAACAAAGAAACTCGGTAAAACTTGCGTTGGTTTTAATAATTTTCGTAGTGTTAAGTGAAAGTTATAAAGGATTTTGCAGCTTAAAAACATCAGACTTTGTTTCTGAACAATTCTGGGCATAAAAACCATTCGCACGATTATCGCACGATTTTAATTTTTCGCTGCGTTTCGTACTTATTTGCTTTTTAGATACATTTTTAGGTGCTCTAAGGATTTTGAGGAATTACATATGAGTGATCTTCATATTTGGATATTATTTATGAAGTTGTTATCGGTGCTTAATGTGAATAATTATGTGCTAAACTGTTTTAGCAGTTCACAGGGGGAGCACTCGAAGCCTAATGCTTTTGAAATTTTATGTTTTCCTGTGAAAATGATTTTCACTGGAGTCAAGCTTTAAAATATGAAGGCATTGTTTTAGCAGGTTTTTAAGTGGAAATTAATTTGAATATCTCGAATCCAATGTTTTAAACTCACTCAAACAAAGAAACTCGGTAAAACTTGCGTTGGTTTTAATAATTTTCGTAGTGTTAAGTGAAAGTTATAAAGGATTTTGCAGCTTAAAAACATCAGACTTTGTTTCTGAACAATTCTGGGCATAAAAACCATTCGCACGATTATCGCACGATTTTAATTTTTCGCTGCGTTTCGTACTTATTTGCTTTTTAGATACATTTTTAGGTGCTCTAAGGATTTTGAGGAATTACATATGAGTGATCTTCATATTTGGATATTATTTATGAAGTTGTTATCGGTGCTTAATGTGAATAATTATGTGCTAAACTGTTTTAGCAGTTCACAGGGGGAGCACTCGAAGCCTAATGCTTTTGAAATTTTATGTTTTCCTGTGAAAATGATTTTCACTGGAGTCAAGCTTTAAAATATGAAGGCATTGTTTTAGCAGGTTTTTAAGTGGAAATTAATTTGAATATCTCGAATCCAATGTTTTAAACTCACTCAAACAAAGAAACTCGGTAAAACTTGCGTTGGTTTTAATAATTTTCGTAGTGTTAAGTGAAAGTTATAAAGGATTTTGCAGCTTAAAAACATCAGACTTTGTTTCTGAACAATTCTGGGCATAAAAACCATTCGCACGATTTTAATTTTTCGCTGCGTTTCGTACTTATTTGCTTTTTAGATACATTTTTAGGTGCTCTAAGGATTTTGAGGAATTACATATGAGTGATCTTCATATTTGGATATTATTTATGAAGTTGTTATCGGTGCTTAATGTGAATAATTATGTGCTAAACTGTTTTAGCAGTTCACAGGGGGAGCACTCGAAGCCTAATGCTTTTGAAATTTTATGTTTTCCTGTGAAAATGATTTTCACTGGAGTCAAGCTTTAAAATATGAAGGCATTGTTTTAGCAGGTTTTTAAGTGGAAATTAATTTGAATATCTCGAATCCAATGTTTTAAACTCACTCAAACAAAGAAACTCGGTAAAACTTGCGTTGGTTTTAATAATTTTCGTAGTGTTAAGTGAAAGTTATAAAGGATTTTGCAGCTTAAAAACATCAGACTTTGTTTCTGAACAATTCTGGGCATAAAAACCATTCGCACGATTTTAATTTTTCGCTGCGTTTCGTACTTATTTGCTTTTTAGATACATTTTTAGGTGCTCTAAGGATTTTGAGGAATTACATATGAGTGATCTTCATATTTGGATATTATTTATGAAGTTGTTATCGGTGCTTAATGTGAATAATTATGTGCTAAACTGTTTTAGCAGTTCACAGGGGGAGCACTCGAAGCCTAATGCTTTTGAAATTTTATGTTTTCCTGTGAAAATGATTTTCACTGGAGTCAAGCTTTAAAATATGAAGGCATTGTTTTAGCAGGTTTTTAAGTGGAAATTAATTTGAATATCTCGAATCCAATGTTTTAAACTCACTCAAACAAAGAAACTCGGTAAAACTTGCGTTGGTTTTAATAATTTTCGTAGTGTTAAGTGAAAGTTATAAAGGATTTTGCAGCTTAAAAACATCAGACTTTGTTTCTGAACAATTCTGGGCATAAAAACCATTCGCACGATTTTAATTTTTCGCTGCGTTTCGTACTTATTTGCTTTTTAGATACATTTTTAGGTGCTCTAAGGATTTTGAGGAATTACATATGAGTGATCTTCATATTTGGATATTATTTATGAAGTTGTTATCGGTGCTTAATGTGAATAATTATGTGCTAAACTGTTTTAGCAGTTCACAGGGGGAGCACTCGAAGCCTAATGCTTTTGAAATTTTATGTTTTCCTGTGAAAATGATTTTCACTGGAGTCAAGCTTTAAAATATGAAGGCATTGTTTTAGCAGGTTTTTAAGTGGAAATTAATTTGAATATCTCGAATCCAATGTTTTAAACTCACTCAAACAAAGAAACTCGGTAAAACTTGCGTTGGTTTTAATAATTTTCGTAGTGTTAAGTGAAAGTTATAAAGGATTTTGCAGCTTAAAAACATCAGACTTTGTTTCTGAACAATTCTGGGCATAAAAACCATTCGCACGATTTTAATTTTTCGCTGCGTTTCGTACTTATTTGCTTTTTAGATACATTTTTAGGTGCTCTAAGGATTTTGAGGAATTACATATGAGTGATCTTCATATTTGGATATTATTTATGAAGTTGTTATCGGTGCTTAATGTGAATAATTATGTGCTAAACTGTTTTAGCAGTTCACAGGGGGAGCACTCGAAGCCTAATGCTTTTGAAATTTTATGTTTTCCTGTGAAAATGATTTTCACTGGAGTCAAGCTTTAAAATATGAAGGCATTGTTTTAGCAGGTTTTTAAGTGGAAATTAATTTGAATATCTCGAATCCAATGTTTTAAACTCACTCAAACAAAGAAACTCGGTAAAACTTGCGTTGGTTTTAATAATTTTCGTAGTGTTAAGTGAAAGTTATAAAGGATTTTGCAGCTTAAAAACATCAGACTTTGTTTCTGAACAATTCTGGGCATAAAAACCATTCGCACGATTTTAATTTTTCGCTGCGTTTCGTACTTATTTGCTTTTTAGATACATTTTTAGGTGCTCTAAGGATTTTGAGGAATTACATATGAGTGATCTTCATATTTGGATATTATTTATGAAGTTGTTATCGGTGCTTAATGTGAATAATTATGTGCTAAACTGTTTTAGCAGTTCACAGGGGGAGCACTCGAAGCCTAATGCTTTTGAAATTTTATGTTTTCCTGTGAAAATGATTTTCACTGGAGTCAAGCTTTAAAATATGAAGGCATTGTTTTAGCAGGTTTTTAAGTGGAAATTAATTTGAATATCTCGAATCCAATGTTTTAAACTCACTCAAACAAAGAAACTCGGTAAAACTTGCGTTGGTTTTAATAATTTTCGTAGTGTTAAGTGAAAGTTATAAAGGATTTTGCAGCTTAAAAACATCAGACTTTGTTTCTGAACAATTCTGGGCATAAAAACCATTCGCACGATTTTAATTTTTCGCTGCGTTTCGTACTTATTTGCTTTTTAGATACATTTTTAGGTGCTCTAAGGATTTTGAGGAATTACATATGAGTGATCTTCATATTTGGATATTATTTATGAAGTTGTTATCGGTGCTTAATGTGAATAATTATGTGCTAAACTGTTTTAGCAGTTCACAGGGGGAGCACTCGAAGCCTAATGCTTTTGAAATTTTATGTTTTCCTGTGAAAATGATTTTCACTGGAGTCAAGCTTTAAAATATGAAGGCATTGTTTTAGCAGGTTTTTAAGTGGAAATTAATTTGAATATCTCGAATCCAATGTTTTAAACTCACTCAAACAAAGAAACTCGGTAAAACTTGCGTTGGTTTTAATAATTTTCGTAGTGTTAAGTGAAAGTTATAAAGGATTTTGCAGCTTAAAAACATCAGACTTTGTTTCTGAACAATTCTGGGCATAAAAACCATTCGCACGATTTTAATTTTTCGCTGCGTTTCGTACTTATTTGCTTTTTAGATACATTTTTAGGTGCTCTAAGGATTTTGAGGAATTACATATGAGTGATCTTCATATTTGGATATTATTTATGAAGTTGTTATCGGTGCTTAATGTGAATAATTATGTGCTAAACTGTTTTAGCAGTTCACAGGGGGAGCACTCGAAGCCTAATGCTTTTGAAATTTTATGTTTTCCTGTGAAAATGATTTTCACTGGAGTCAAGCTTTAAAATATGAAGGCATTGTTTTAGCAGGTTTTTAAGTGGAAATTAATTTGAATATCTCGAATCCAATGTTTTAAACTCACTCAAACAAAGAAACTCGGTAAAACTTGCGTTGGTTTTAATAATTTTCGTAGTGTTAAGTGAAAGTTATAAAGGATTTTGCAGCTTAAAAACATCAGACTTTGTTTCTGAACAATTCTGGGCATAAAAACCATTCGCACGATTTTAATTTTTCGCTGCGTTTCGTACTTATTTGCTTTTTAGATACATTTTTAGGTGCTCTAAGGATTTTGAGGAATTACATATGAGTGATCTTCATATTTGGATATTATTTATGAAGTTGTTATCGGTGCTTAATGTGAATAATTATGTGCTAAACTGTTTTAGCAGTTCACAGGGGGAGCACTCGAAGCCTAATGCTTTTGAAATTTTATGTTTTCCTGTGAAAATGATTTTCACTGGAGTCAAGCTTTAAAATATGAAGGCATTGTTTTAGCAGGTTTTTAAGTGGAAATTAATTTGAATATCTCGAATCCAATGTTTTAAACTCACTCAAACAAAGAAACTCGGTAAAACTTGCGTTGGTTTTAATAATTTTCGTAGTGTTAAGTGAAAGTTATAAAGGATTTTGCAGCTTAAAAACATCAGACTTTGTTTCTGAACAATTCTGGGCATAAAAACCATTCGCACGATTTTAATTTTTCGCTGCGTTTCGTACTTATTTGCTTTTTAGATACATTTTTAGGTGCTCTAAGGATTTTGAGGAATTACATATGAGTGATCTTCATATTTGGATATTATTTATGAAGTTGTTATCGGTGCTTAATGTGAATAATTATGTGCTAAACTGTTTTAGCAGTTCACAGGGGGAGCACTCGAAGCCTAATGCTTTTGAAATTTTATGTTTTCCTGTGAAAATGATTTTCACTGGAGTCAAGCTTTAAAATATGAAGGCATTGTTTTAGCAGGTTTTTAAGTGGAAATTAATTTGAATATCTCGAATCCAATGTTTTAAACTCACTCAAACAAAGAAACTCGGTAAAACTTGCGTTGGTTTTAATAATTTTCGTAGTGTTAAGTGAAAGTTATAAAGGATTTTGCAGCTTAAAAACATCAGACTTTGTTTCTGAACAATTCTGGGCATAAAAACCATTCGCACGATTATCGCACGATTTTAATTTTTCGCTGCGTTTCGTACTTATTTGCTTTTTAGATACATTTTTAGGTGCTCTAAGGATTTTGAGGAATTACATATGAGTGATCTTCATATTTGGATATTATTTATGAAGTTGTTATCGGTGCTTAATGTGAATAATTATGTGCTAAACTGTTTTAGCAGTTCACAGGGGGAGCACTCGAAGCCTAATGCTTTTGAAATTTTATGTTTTCCTGTGAAAATGATTTTCACTGGAGTCAAGCTTTAAAATATGAAGGCATTGTTTTAGCAGGTTTTTAAGTGGAAATTAATTTGAATATCTCGAATCCAATGTTTTAAACTCACTCAAACAAAGAAACTCGGTAAAACTTGCGTTGGTTTTAATAATTTTCGTAGTGTTAAGTGAAAGTTATAAAGGATTTTGCAGCTTAAAAACATCAGACTTTGTTTCTGAACAATTCTGGGCATAAAAACCATTCGCACGATTTTAATTTTTCGCTGCGTTTCGTACTTATTTGCTTTTTAGATACATTTTTAGGTGCTCTAAGGATTTTGAGGAATTACATATGAGTGATCTTCATATTTGGATATTATTTATGAAGTTGTTATCGGTGCTTAATGTGAATAATTATGTGCTAAACTGTTTTAGCAGTTCACAGGGGGAGCACTCGAAGCCTAATGCTTTTGAAATTTTATGTTTTCCTGTGAAAATGATTTTCACTGGAGTCAAGCTTTAAAATATGAAGGCATTGTTTTAGCAGGTTTTTAAGTGGAAATTAATTTGAATATCTCGAATCCAATGTTTTAAACTCACTCAAACAAAGAAACTCGGTAAAACTTGCGTTGGTTTTAATAATTTTCGTAGTGTTAAGTGAAAGTTATAAAGGATTTTGCAGCTTAAAAACATCAGACTTTGTTTCTGAACAATTCTGGGCATAAAAACCATTCGCACGATTTTAATTTTTCGCTGCGTTTCGTACTTATTTGCTTTTTAGATACATTTTTAGGTGCTCTAAGGATTTTGAGGAATTACATATGAGTGATCTTCATATTTGGATATTATTTATGAAGTTGTTATCGGTGCTTAATGTTAATAATTATGTGCTAAACTGTTTTAGCAGTTCACAGGGGGAGCACTCGAAGCCTAATGCTTTTGAAATTTTATGTTTTCCTGTGAAAATGATTTTCACTGGAGTCAAGCTTTAAAATATGAAGGCATTGTTTTAGCAGGTTTTTAAGTGGAAATTAATTTGAATATCTCGAATCCAATGTTTTAAACTCACTCAAACAAAGAAACTCGGTAAAACTTGCGTTGGTTTTAATAATTTTCGTAGTGTTAAGTGAAAGTTATAAAGGATTTTGCAGCTTAAAAACATCAGACTTTGTTTCTGAACAATTCTGGGCATAAAAACCATTCGCACGATTTTAATTTTTCGCTGCGTTTCGTACTTATTTGCTTTTTAGATACATTTTTAGGTGCTCTAAGGATTTTGAGGAATTACATATGAGTGATCTTCATATTTGGATATTATTTATGAAGTTGTTATCGGTGCTTAATGTGAATAATTATGTGCTAAACTGTTTTAGCAGTTCACAGGGGGAGCACTCGAAGCCTAATGCTTTTGAAATTTTATGTTTTCCTGTGAAAATGATTTTCACTGGAGTCAAGCTTTAAAATATGAAGGCATTGTTTTAGCAGGTTTTTAAGTGGAAATTAATTTGAATATCTCGAATCCAATGTTTTAAACTCACTCAAACAAAGAAACTCGGTAAAACTTGCGTTGGTTTTAATAATTTTCGTAGTGTTAAGTGAAAGTTATAAAGGATTTTGCAGCTTAAAAACATCAGACTTTGTTTCTGAACAATTCTGGGCATAAAAACCATTCGCACGATTTTAATTTTTCGCTGCGTTTCGTACTTATTTGCTTTTTAGATACATTTTTAGGTGCTCTAAGGATTTTGAGGAATTACATATGAGTGATCTTCATATTTGGATATTATTTATGAAGTTGTTATCGGTGCTTAATGTGAATAATTATGTGCTAAACTGTTTTAGCAGTTCACAGGGGGAGCACTCGAAGCCTAATGCTTTTGAAATTTTATGTTTTCCTGTGAAAATGATTTTCACTGGAGTCAAGCTTTAAAATATGAAGGCATTGTTTTAGCAGGTTTTTAAGTGGAAATTAATTTGAATATCTCGAATCCAATGTTTTAAACTCACTCAAACAAAGAAACTCGGTAAAACTTGCGTTGGTTTTAATAATTTTCGTAGTGTTAAGTGAAAGTTATAAAGGATTTTGCAGCTTAAAAACATCAGACTTTGTTTCTGAACAATTCTGGGCATAAAAACCATTCGCACGATTTTAATTTTTCGCTGCGTTTCGTACTTATTTGCTTTTTAGATACATTTTTAGGTGCTCTAAGGATTTTGAGGAATTACATATGAGTGATCTTCATATTTGGATATTATTTATGAAGTTGTTATCGGTGCTTAATGTGAATAATTATGTGCTAAACTGTTTTAGCAGTTCACAGGGGGAGCACTCGAAGCCTAATGCTTTTGAAATTTTATGTTTTCCTGTGAAAATGATTTTCACTGGAGTCAAGCTTTAAAATATGAAGGCATTGTTTTAGCAGGTTTTTAAGTGGAAATTAATTTGAATATCTCGAATCCAATGTTTTAAACTCACTCAAACAAAGAAACTCGGTAAAACTTGCGTTGGTTTTAATAATTTTCGTAGTGTTAAGTGAAAGTTATAAAGGATTTTGCAGCTTAAAAACATCAGACTTTGTTTCTGAACAATTCTGGGCATAAAAACCATTCGCACGATTTTAATTTTTCGCTGCGTTTCGTACTTATTTGCTTTTTAGATACATTTTTAGGTGCTCTAAGGATTTTGAGGAATTACATATGAGTGATCTTCATATTTGGATATTATTTATGAAGTTGTTATCGGTGCTTAATGTGAATAATTATGTGCTAAACTGTTTTAGCAGTTCACAGGGGGAGCACTCGAAGCCTAATGCTTTTGAAATTTTATGTTTTCCTGTGAAAATGATTTTCACTGGAGTCAAGCTTTAAAATATGAAGGCATTGTTTTAGCAGGTTTTTAAGTGGAAATTAATTTGAATATCTCGAATCCAATGTTTTAAACTCACTCAAACAAAGAAACTCGGTAAAACTTGCGTTGGTTTTAATAATTTTCGTAGTGTTAAGTGAAAGTTATAAAGGATTTTGCAGCTTAAAAACATCAGACTTTGTTTCTGAACAATTCTGGGCATAAAAACCATTCGCACGATTTTAATTTTTCGCTGCGTTTCGTACTTATTTGCTTTTTAGATACATTTTTAGGTGCTCTAAGGATTTTGAGGAATTACATATGAGTGATCTTCATATTTGGATATTATTTATGAAGTTGTTATCGGTGCTTAATGTTAATAATTATGTGCTAAACTGTTTTAGCAGTTCACAGGGGGAGCACTCGAAGCCTAATGCTTTTGAAATTTTATGTTTTCCTGTGAAAATGATTTTCACTGGAGTCAAGCTTTAAAATATGAAGGCATTGTTTTAGCAGGTTTTTAAGTGGAAATTAATTTGAATATCTCGAATCCAATGTTTTAAACTCACTCAAACAAAGAAACTCGGTAAAACTTGCGTTGGTTTTAATAATTTTCGTAGTGTTAAGTGAAAGTTATAAAGGATTTTGCAGCTTAAAAACATCAGACTTTGTTTCTGAACAATTCTGGGCATAAAAACCATTCGCACGATTTTAATTTTTCGCTGCGTTTCGTACTTATTTGCTTTTTAGATACATTTTTAGGTGCTCTAAGGATTTTGAGGAATTACATATGAGTGATCTTCATATTTGGATATTATTTATGAAGTTGTTATCGGTGCTTAATGTGAATAATTATGTGCTAAACTGTTTTAGCAGTTCACAGGGGGAGCACTCGAAGCCTAATGCTTTTGAAATTTTATGTTTTCCTGTGAAAATGATTTTCACTGGAGTGAAGCTTTAAAATATGAAGGCATTGTTTTAGCAGGTTTTTAAGTGGAAATTAATTTGAATATCTCGAATCCAATGTTTTAAACTCACTCAAACAAAGAAACTCGGTAAAACTTGCGTTGGTTTTAATAATTTTCGTAGTGTTAAGTGAAAGTTATAAAGGATTTTGCAGCTTAAAAACATCAGACTTTGTTTCTGAACAATTCTGGGCATAAAAACCATTCGCACGATTTTAATTTTTCGCTGCGTTTCGTACTTATTTGCTTTTTAGATACATTTTTAGGTGCTCTAAGGATTTTGAGGAATTACATATGAGTGATCTTCATATTTGGATATTATTTATGAAGTTGTTATCGGTGCTTAATGTGAATAATTATGTGCTAAACTGTTTTAGCAGTTCACAGGGGGAGCACTCGAAGCCTAATGCTTTTGAAATTTTATGTTTTCCTGTGAAAATGATTTTCACTGGAGTCAAGCTTTAAAATATGAAGGCATTGTTTTAGCAGGTTTTTAAGTGGAAATTAATTTGAATATCTCGAATCCAATGTTTTAAACTCACTCAAACAAAGAAACTCGGTAAAACTTGCGTTGGTTTTAATAATTTTCGTAGTGTTAAGTGAAAGTTATAAAGGATTTTGCAGCTTAAAAACATCAGACTTTGTTTCTGAACAATTCTGGGCATAAAAACCATTCGCACGATTATCGCACGATTTTAATTTTTCGCTGCGTTTCGTACTTATTTGCTTTTTAGATACATTTTTAGGTGCTCTAAGGATTTTGAGGAATTACATATGAGTGATCTTCATATTTGGATATTATTTATGAAGTTGTTATCGGTGCTTAATGTGAATAATTATGTGCTAAACTGTTTTAGCAGTTCACAGGGGGAGCACTCGAAGCCTAATGCTTTTGAAATTTTATGTTTTCCTGTGAAAATGATTTTCACTGGAGTCAAGCTTTAAAATATGAAGGCATTGTTTTAGCAGGTTTTTAAGTGGAAATTAATTTGAATATCTCGAATCCAATGTTTTAAACTCACTCAAACAAAGAAACTCGGTAAAACTTGCGTTGGTTTTAATAATTTTCGTAGTGTTAAGTGAAAGTTATAAAGGATTTTGCAGCTTAAAAACATCAGACTTTGTTTCTGAACAATTCTGGGCATAAAAACCATTCGCACGATTTTAATTTTTCGCTGCGTTTCGTACTTATTTGCTTTTTAGATACATTTTTAGGTGCTCTAAGGATTTTGAGGAATTACATATGAGTGATCTTCATATTTGGATATTATTTATGAAGTTGTTATCGGTGCTTAATGTGAATAATTATGTGCTAAACTGTTTTAGCAGTTCACAGGGGGAGCACTCGAAGCCTAATGCTTTTGAAATTTTATGTTTTCCTGTGAAAATGATTTTCACTGGAGTCAAGCTTTAAAATATGAAGGCATTGTTTTAGCAGGTTTTTAAGTGGAAATTAATTTGAATATCTCGAATCCAATGTTTTAAACTCACTCAAACAAAGAAACTCGGTAAAACTTGCGTTGGTTTTAATAATTTTCGTAGTGTTAAGTGAAAGTTATAAAGGATTTTGCAGCTTAAAAACATCAGACTTTGTTTCTGAACAATTCTGGGCATAAAAACCATTCGCACGATTTTAATTTTTCGCTGCGTTTCGTACTTATTTGCTTTTTAGATACATTTTTAGGTGCTCTAAGGATTTTGAGGAATTACATATGAGTGATCTTCATATTTGGATATTATTTATGAAGTTGTTATCGGTGCTTAATGTGAATAATTATGTGCTAAACTGTTTTAGCAGTTCACAGGGGGAGCACTCGAAGCCTAATGCTTTTGAAATTTTATGTTTTCCTGTGAAAATGATTTTCACTGGAGTCAAGCTTTAAAATATGAAGGCATTGTTTTAGCAGGTTTTTAAGTGGAAATTAATTTGAATATCTCGAATCCAATGTTTTAAACTCACTCAAACAAAGAAACTCGGTAAAACCTGCGTTGGTTTTAATAATTTTCGTAGTGTTAAGTGAAAGTTATAAAGGATTTTGCAGCTTAAAAACATCAGACTTTGTTTCTGAACAATTCTGGGCATAAAAACCATTCGCACGATTTTAATTTTTCGCTGCGTTTCGTACTTATTTGCTTTTTAGATACATTTTTAGGTGCTCTAAGGATTTTGAGGAATTACATATGAGTGATTTTCATATTTGGATATTATTTATGAAGTTGATATCGGTGCTTAATGTGAATAATTATGTGCTAAACTGTTTTAGCAGTTCACAGGGGGAGCACTCGAAGCCTAATGCTTTTGAAATTTTATGTTTTCCTGTGAAAATGATTTTCACTGGAGTCAAGCTTTAAAATATGAAGGCATTGTTTTAGCAGGTTTTTAAGTGGAAATTAATTTGAATATCTCGAATCCAATGTTTTAAACTCACTCAAACAAAGAAACTCGGTAAAACCTGCGTTGGTTTTAATAATTTTCGTAGTGTTAAGTGAAAGTTATAAAGGATTTTGCAGCTTAAAAACATCAGACTTTGTTTCTGAACAATTCTGGGCATAAAAACCATTCGCACGATTATCGCACGATTTTAATTTTTCGCTGCGTTTCGTACTTATTTGCTTTTTAGATACATTTTTAGGTGCTCTAAGGATTTTGAGGAATTACATATGAGTGATCTTCATATTTGGATATTATTTATGAAGTTGTTATCGGTGCTTAATGTTAATAATTATGTGCTAAACTGTTTTAGCAGTTCACAGGGGGAGCACTCGAAGCCTAATGCTTTTGAAATTTTATGTTTTCCTGTGAAATTGATTTTCACTGGAGTCAAGCTTTAAAATATGAAGGCATTGTTTTAGCAGGTTTTTAAGTGGAAATTAATTTGAATATCTCGAATCCAATGTTTTAAACTCACTCAAACAAAGAAACTCGGTAAAACTTGCGTTGGTTTTAATAATTTTCGTAGTGTTAAGTGAAAGTTATAAAGGATTTTGCAGCTTAAAAACATCAGACTTTGTTTCTGAACAATTCTGGGCATAAAAACCATTCGCACGATTTTAATTTTTCGCTGCGTTTCGTACTTATTTGCTTTTTAGATACATTTTTAGGTGCTCTAAGGATTTTGAGGAATTACATATGAGTGATCTTCATATTTGGATATTATTTATGAAGTTGTTATCGGTGCTTAATGTGAATAATTATGTGCTAAACTGTTTTAGCAGTTCACAGGGGGAGCACTCGAAGCCTAATGCTTTTGAAATTTTATGTTTTCCTGTGAAAATGATTTTCACTGGAGTCAAGCTTTAAAATATGAAGGCATTGTTTTAGCAGGTTTTTAAGTGGAAATTAATTTGAATATCTCGAATCCAATGTTTTAAACTCACTCAAACAAAGAAACTCGGTAAAACTTGCGTTGGTTTTAATAATTTTCGTAGTGTTAAGTGAAAGTTATAAAGGATTTTGCAGCTTAAAAACATCAGACTTTGTTTCTGAACAATTCTGGGCATAAAAACCATTCGCACGATTTTAATTTTTCGCTGCGTTTCGTACTTATTTGCTTTTTAGATACATTTTTAGGTGCTCTAAGGATTTTGAGGAATTACATATGAGTGATCTTCATATTTGGATATTATTTATGAAGTTGTTATCGGTGCTTAATGTGAATAATTATGTGCTAAACTGTTTTAGCAGTTCACAGGGGGAGCACTCGAAGCCTAATGCTTTTCAAATTTTATGTTTTCCTGTGAAAATGATTTTCACTGGAGTCAAGCTTTAAAATATGAAGGCATTGTTTTAGCAGGTTTTTAAGTGGAAATTAATTTGAATATCTCGAATCCAATGTTTTAAACTCACTCAAACAAAGAAACTCGGTAAAACTTGCGTTGGTTTTAATAATTTTCGTAGTGTTAAGTGAAAGTTATAAAGGATTTTGCAGCTTAAAAACATCACACTTTGTTTCTGAACAATTCTGGGCATAAAAACCATTCGCACGATTTTAATTTTTCGCTGCGTTTCGTACTTATTTGCTTTTTAGATACATTTTTAGGTGCTCTAAGGATTTTGAGGAATTACAAATGAGTGATCTTCATATTTGGATATTATTTATGAAGTTGTTATCGGTGCTTAATGTGAATAATTATGTGCTAAACTGTTTTAGCAGTTCACAGGGGGAGCACTCGAAGCCTAATGCTTTTGAAATTTTATGTTTTCCTGCGAAAATGATTTTCACTGGAGTCAAGCTTTAAAATATGAAGGCATTGTTTTAGCAGGTTTTTAAGTGGAAATTAATTTGAATATCTCGAATCCAATGTTTTAAACTCACTCAAACAAAGAAACTCGGTAAAACTTGCGTTGGTTTTAATAATTTTCGTAGTGTTAAGTGAAAGTTATAAAGGATTTTGCAGCTTAAAAACATCAGACTTTGTTTCTGAACAATTCTGGGCATAAAAACCATTCGCACGATTATCGCACGATTTTAATTTTTCGTTGCGTTTCCTACTTATTTGCTTTTTAGATACATTTTTAGGTGCTCTAAGGATTTTGAGGAATTACATATGAGTGATCTTCATATTTGGATATTATTTATGAAGTTGTTATCGGTGCTTAATGTGAATAATTATGTGCTAAACTGTTTTAGCAGTTCACAGGGGGAGCACTCGAAGCCTAATGCTTTTGAAATTTTATGTTTTCCTGCGAAAATGATTTTCACTGGAGTCAAGCTTTAAAATATGAAGGCATTGTTTTAGCAGGTTTTTAAGTGGAAATTAATTTGAATATCTCGAATCCAATGTTTTAAACTCACTCAAACAAAGAAACTCGGTAAAACTTGCGTTGGTTTTAATAATTTTCGTAGTGTTAAGTGAAAGTTATAAAGGATTTTGCAGCTTAAAAACATCAGACTTTGTTTCTGAACAATTCTGGGCATAAAAACCATTCGCACGATTATCGCACGATTTTAATTTTTCGCTGCGTTTCGTACTTATTTGCTTTTTAGATACATTTTTAGGTGCTCTAAGGATTTTGAGGAATTACATATGAGTGATCTTCATATTTGGATATTATTTATGAAGTTGTTATCGGTGCTTAAGGTGAATAATTATGTGCTAAACTGTTTTAGCAGTTCACAGGGGGAGCACTCGAAGCCTAATGCTTTTGAAATTTTATGTTTTCCTGCGAAAATGATTTTCACTGGAGTCAAGCTTTAAAGTATGAAGGCATTGTTTTAGCAGGTTTTTAAGTGGAAATTAATTTGAATATCTCGAATCCAATGTTTTAAACTCACTCAAACAAAGAAACTCGGTAAAACTTGCGTTGGTTTTAATAATTTTCGTAGTGTTAAGTGAAAGTTATAAAGGATTTTGCAGCTTAAAAACATCAGACTTTGTTTCTGAACAATTCTGGGCATAAAAACCATTCGCACGATTATCGCACGATTTTAATTTTTCGCTGCGTTTCGTACTTATTTGCTTTTTAGATACATTTTTAGGTGCTCTAAGGATTTTGAGGAATTACATATGAGTGATCTTCATATTTGGATATTATTTATGAAGTTGTTATCGGTGCTTAATGTGAATAATTATGTGCTAAACTGTTTTAGCAGTTCACAGGGGGAGCACTCGAAGCCTAATGCTTTTGAAATTTTATGTTTTCCTGCGAAAATGATTTTCACTGGAGTCAAGCTTTAAAGTATGAAGGCATTGTTTTAGCAGGTTTTTAAGTGGAAATTAATTTGAATATCTCGAATCCAATGTTTTAAACTCACTCAAACAAAGAAACTCGGTAAAACTTGCGTTGGTTTTAATAATTTTCGTAGTGTTAAGTGAAAGTTATAAAGGATTTTGCAGCTTAAAAACATCAGACTTTGTTTCTGAACAATTCTGGGCATAAAAACCATTCGCACGATTATCGCACGATTTTAATTTTTCGCTGCGCTTCGTACTTATTTGCTTTTTAGATACATTTTTAGGTGCTCTAAGGATTTTGAGGAATTACATATGAGTGATCTTCATATTTGGATATTATTTATGAAGTTGTTATCGGTGCTTAACGTGAATAATTATGTGCTAAACTGTTTTAGCAGTTCACAGGGGGAGCACTCGAAGCCTAATGCTTTTGAAATTTTATGTTTTCCTGTGAAAATGATTTTCACTGGAGTCAAGCTTTAAAATATGAAGGCATTGTTTTAGCAGGTTTTTAAGTGGAAATTAATTTGAATATCTCGAATCCAATGTTTTAAACTCACTCAAACAAAGAAACTCGGTAAAACTTGCGTTGGTTTTAATAATTTTCGTAGTGTTAAGTGAAAGTTATAAAGGATTTTGCAGCTTAAAAACATCAGACTTTGTTTCTGAACAATTCTGGGCATAAAAACCATTCGCACGATTATCGCACGATTTTAATTTTTCGCTGCGTTTCGTACTTATTTGCTTTTTAGATACATTTTTAGGTGCTCTAAGGATTTTGAGGAATTACATATGAGTGATCTTCATATTTGGATATTATTTATGAAGTTGTTATCGGTGCTTAACGTGAATAATTATGTGCTAAACTGTTTTAGCAGTTCACAGGGGGAGCACTCGAAGCCTAATGCTTTTGAAATTTTATGTTTTCCTGCGAAAATGATTTTCACTGGAGTCAAGCTTTAAAATATGAAGGCATTGTTTTAGCAGGTTTTTAAGTGGAAATTAATTTGAATATCTCGAATCCAATGTTTTAAACTCACTCAAACAAAGAAACTCGGTAAAACTTGCGTTGGTTTTAATAATTTTCGTAGTGTTAAGTGAAAGTTATAAAGGATTTTGCAGCTTAAAAACATCAGACTTTGTTTCTGAACAATTCTGGGCATAAAAACCATTCGCACGATTATCGCACGATTTTAATTTTTCGCTGCGTTTCGTACTTATTTGCTTTTTAGATACATTTTTAGGTGCTCTAAGGATTTTGAGGAATTACATATGAGTGATCTTCATATTTGGATATTATTTATGAAGTTGTTATCGGTGCTTAACATGAATAATTATGTGCTAAACTGTTTTAGCAGTTCACAGGGGGAGCACTCGAAGCCTAATGCTTTTGAAATTTTATGTTTTCCTGTGAAAATGATTTTCACTGGAGTCAAGCTTTAAAATATGAAGGCATTGTTTTAGCAGGTTTTTAAGTGGAAATTAATTTGAATATCTCGAATCCAATGTTTTAAACTCACTCAAACAAAGAAACTCGGTAAAACTTGCGTTGGTTTTAATAATTTTCGTAGTGTTAAGTGAAAGTTATAAAGGATTTTGCAGCTTAAAAACATCAGACTTTGTTTCTGAACAATTCTGGGCATAAAAACCATTCGCACGATTATCGCACGATTTTAATTTTTCGCTGCGTTTCGTACTTATTTGCTTTTTAGATACATTTTTAGGTGCTCTAAGGATTTTGAGGAATTACATATGAGTGATCTTCATATTTGGATATTATTTATGAAGTTGTTATCGGTGCTTAACGTGAATAATTATGTGCTAAACTGTTTTAGCAGTTCACAGGGGGAGCACTCGAAGCCTAATGCTTTTGAAATTTTATGTTTTCCTGTGAAAATGATTTTCACTGGAGTCAAGCTTTAAAATATGAAGGCATTGTTTTAGCAGGTTTTTAAGTGGAAATTAATTTGAATATCTCGAATCCAATGTTTTAAACTCACTCAAACAAAGAAACTCGGTAAAACTTGCGTTGGTTTTAATAATTTTCGTAGTGTTAAGTGAAAGTTATAAAGGATTTTGCAGCTTAAAAACATCAGACTTTGTTTCTGAACAATTCTGGGCATAAAAACCATTCGCACGATTATCGCACGATTTTAATTTTTCGCTGCGTTTCGTACTTATTTGCTTTTTAGATACATTTTTAGGTGCTCTAAGGATTTTGAGGAATTACATATGAGTGATCTTCATATTTGGATATTATTTATGAAGTTGTTATCGGTGCTTAACGTGAATAATTATGTGCTAAACTGTTTTAGCAGTTCACAGGGGGAGCACTCGAAGCCTAATGCTTTTGAAATTTTATGTTTTCCTGTGAAAATGATTTTCACTGGAGTCAAGCTTTAAAATATGAAGGCATTGTTTTAGCAGGTTTTTAAGTGGAAATTAATTTGAATATCTCGAATCCAATGTTTTAAACTCACTCAAACAAAGAAACTCGGTAAAACTTGCGTTGGTTTTAATAATTTTCGTAGTGTTAAGTGAAAGTTATAAAGGATTTTGCAGCTTAAAAACATCAGACTTTGTTTCTGAACAATTCTGGGCATAAAAACCATTCGCACGATTATCGCACGATTTTAATTTTTCGCTGCGTTTCGTACTTATTTGCTTTTTAGATACATTTTTAGGTGCTCTAAGGATTTTGAGGAATTACATATGAGTGATCTTCATATTTGGATATTATTTATGAAGTTGTTATCGGTGCTTAACGTGAATAATTATGTGCTAAACTGTTTTAGCAGTTCACAGGGGGAGCACTCGAAGCCTAATGCTTTTGAAATTTTATGTTTTCCTGTGAAAATGATTTTCACTGGAGTCAAGCTTTAAAATATGAAGGCATTGTTTTAGCAGGTTTTTAAGTGGAAATTAATTTGAATATCTCGAATCCAATGTTTTAAACTCACTCAAACAAAGAAACTCGGTAAAACTTGCGTTGGTTTTAATAATTTTCGTAGTGTTAAGTGAAAGTTATAAAGGATTTTGCAGCTTAAAAACATCAGACTTTGTTTCTGAACAATTCTGGGCATAAAAACCATTCGCACGATTATCGCACGATTTTAATTTTTCGCTGCGTTTCGTACTTATTTGCTTTTTAGATACATTTTTAGGTGCTCTAAGGATTTTGAGGAATTACATATGAGTGATCTTCATATTTGGATATTATTTATGAAGTTGTTATCGGTGCTTAACGTGAATAATTATGTGCTAAACTGTTTTAGCAGTTCACAGGGGGAGCACTCGAAGCCTAATGCTTTTGAAATTTTATGTTTTCCTGTGAAAATGATTTTCACTGGAGTCAAGCTTTAAAATATGAAGGCATTGTTTTAGCAGGTTTTTAAGTGGAAATTAATTTGAATATCTCGAATCCAATGTTTTAAACTCACTCAAACAAAGAAACTCGGTAAAACTTGCGTTGGTTTTAATAATTTTCGTAGTGTTAAGTGAAAGTTATAAAGGATTTTGCAGCTTAAAAACATCAGACTTTGTTTCTGAACAATTCTGGGCATAAAAACCATTCGCACGATTATCGCACGATTTTAATTTTTCGCTGCGTTTCGTACTTATTTGCTTTTTAGATACATTTTTAGGTGCTCTAAGGATTTTGAGGAATTACATATGAGTGATCTTCATATTTGGATATTATTTATGAAGTTGTTATCGGTGCTTAACGTGAATAATTATGTGCTAAACTGTTTTAGCAGTTCACAGGGGGAGCACTCGAAGCCTAATGCTTTTGAAATTTTATGTTTTCCTGTGAAAATGATTTTCACTGGAGTCAAGCTTTAAAATATGAAGGCATTGTTTTAGCAGGTTTTTAAGTGGAAATTAATTTGAATATCTCGAATCCAATGTTTTAAACTCACTCAAACAAAGAAACTCGGTAAAACTTGCGTTGGTTTTAATAATTTTCGTAGTGTTAAGTGAAAGTTATAAAGGATTTTGCAGCTTAAAAACATCAGACTTTGTTTCTGAACAATTCTGGGCATAAAAACCATTCGCACGATTATCGCACGATTTTAATTTTTCGCTGCGTTTCGTACTTATTTGCTTTTTAGATACATTTTTAGGTGCTCTAAGGATTTTGAGGAATTACATATGAGTGATCTTCATATTTGGATATTATTTATGAAGTTGTTATCGGTGCTTAACGTGAATAATTATGTGCTAAACTGTTTTAGCAGTTCACAGGGGGAGCACTCGAAGCCTAATGCTTTTGAAATTTTATGTTTTCCTGCGAAAATGATTTTCACTGGAGTCAAGCTTTAAAATATGAAGGCATTGTTTTAGCAGGTTTTTAAGTGGAAATTAATTTGAATATCTCGAATCCAATGTTTTAAACTCACTCAAACAAAGAAACTCGGTAAAACTTGCGTTGGTTTTAATAATTTTCGTAGTGTTAAGTGAAAGTTATAAAGGATTTTGCAGCTTAAAAACATCAGACTTTGTTTCTGAACAATTCTGGGCATAAAAACCATTCGCACGATTATCGCACGATTTTAATTTTTCGCTGCGTTTCGTACTTATTTGCTTTTTAGATACATTTTTAGGTGCTCTAAGGATTTTGAGGAATTACATATGAGTGATCTTCATATTTGGATATTATTTATGAAGTTGTTATCGGTGCTTAACGTGAATAATTATGTGCTAAACTGTTTTAGCAGTTCACAGGGGGAGCACTCGAAGCCTAATGCTTTTGAAATTTTATGTTTTCCTGCGAAAATGATTTTCACTGGAGTCAAGCTTTAAAATATGAAGGCATTGTTTTAGCAGGTTTTTAAGTGGAAATTAATTTGAATATCTCGAATCCAATGTTTTAAACTCACTCAAACAAAGAAACTCGGTAAAACTTGCGTTGGTTTTAATAATTTTCGTAGTGTTAAGTGAAAGTTATAAAGGATTTTGCAGCTTAAAAACATCAGACTTTGTTTCTGAACAATTCTGGGCATAAAAACCATTCGCACGATTATCGCACGATTTTAATTTTTCGCTGCGTTTCGTACTTATTTGCTTTTTAGATACATTTTTAGGTGCTCTAAGGATTTTGAGGAATTACATATGAGTGATCTTCATATTTGGATATTATTTATGAAGTTGTTATCGGTGCTTAACGTGAATAATTATGTGCTAAACTGTTTTAGCAGTTCACAGGGGGAGCACTCGAAGCCTAATGCTTTTGAAATTTTATGTTTTCCTGTGAAAATGATTTTCACTGGAGTCAAGCTTTAAAATATGAAGGCATTGTTTTAGCAGGTTTTTAAGTGGAAATTAATTTGAATATCTCGAATCCAATGTTTTAAACTCACTCAAACAAAGAAACTCGGTAAAACTTGCGTTGGTTTTAATAATTTTCGTAGTGTTAAGTGAAAGTTATAAAGGATTTTGCAGCTTAAAAACATCAGACTTTGTTTCTGAACAATTCTGGGCATAAAAACCATTCGCACGATTATCGCACGATTTTAATTTTTCGCTGCGTTTCGTACTTATTTGCTTTTTAGATACATTTTTAGGTGCTCTAAGGATTTTGAGGAATTACATATGAGTGATCTTCATATTTGGATATTATTTATGAAGTTGTTATCGGTGCTTAACGTGAATAATTATGTGCTAAACTGTTTTAGCAGTTCACAGGGGGAGCACTCGAAGCCTAATGCTTTTGAAATTTTATGTTTTCCTGTGAAAATGATTTTCACTGGAGTCAAGCTTTAAAATATGAAGGCATTGTTTTAGCAGGTTTTTAAGTGGAAATTAATTTGAATATCTCGAATCCAATGTTTTAAACTCACTCAAACAAAGAAACTCGGTAAAACTTGCGTTGGTTTTAATAATTTTCGTAGTGTTAAGTGAAAGTTATAAAGGATTTTGCAGCTTAAAAACATCAGACTTTGTTTCTAAACAATTCTGGGCATAAAAACCATTCGCACGATTATCGCACGATTTTAATTTTTCGCTGCGTTTCGTACTTATTTGCTTTTTAGATACATTTTTAGGTGCTCTAAGGATTTTGAGGAATTACATATGAGTGATCTTCATATTTGGATATTATTTATGAAGTTGTTATCGGTGCTTAACGTGAATAATTATGTGCTAAACTGTTTTAGCAGTTCACAGGGGGAGCACTCGAAGCCTAATGCTTTTGAAATTTTATGTTTTCCTGTGAAAATGATTTTCACTGGAGTCAAGCTTTAAAATATGAAGGCATTGTTTTAGTAGGTTTTTAAGTGGAAATTAATTTGAATATCTCGAATCCAATGTTTTAAACTCACTCAAACAAAGAAACTCGGTAAAACTTGCGTTGGTTTTAATAATTTTCGTAGTGTTAAGTGAAAGTTATAAAGGATTTTGCAGCTTAAAAACATCAGACTTTGTTTCTGAACAATTCTGGGCATAAAAACCATTCGCACGATTATCGCACGATTTTAATTTTTCGCTGCGTTTCGTACTTATTTGCTTTTTAGATACATTTTTAGGTGCTCTAAGGATTTTGAGGAATTACATATGAGTGATCTTCATATTTGGATATTATTTATGAAGTTGTTATCGGTGCTTAACGTGAATAATTATGTGCTAAACTGTTTTAGCAGTTCACAGGGGGAGCACTCGAAGCCTAATGCTTTTGAAATTTTATGTTTTCCTGTGAAAATGATTTTCACTGGAGTCAAGCTTTAAAATATGAAGGCATTGTTTTAGCAGGTTTTTAAGTGGAAATTAATTTGAATATCTCGAATCCAATGTTTTAAACTCACTCAAACAAAGAAACTCGGTAAAACTTGCGTTGGTTTTAATAATTTTCGTAGTGTTAAGTGAAAGTTATAAAGGATTTTGCAGCTTAAAAACATCAGACTTTGTTTCTGAACAATTCTGGGCATAAAAACCATTCGCACGATTATCGCACGATTTTAATTTTTCGCTGCGTTTCGTACTTATTTGCTTTTTAGATACATTTTTAGGTGCTCTAAGGATTTTGAGGAATTACATATGAGTGATCTTCATATTTGGATATTATTTATGAAGTTGTTATCGGTGCTTAACGTGAATAATTATGTGCTAAACTGTTTTAGCAGTTCACAGGGGGAGCACTCGAAGCCTAATGCTTTTGAAATTTTATGTTTTCCTGTGAAAATGATTTTCACTGGAGTCAAGCTTTAAAATATGAAGGCATTGTTTTAGCAGGTTTTTAAGTGGAAATTAATTTGAATATCTCGAATCCAATGTTTTAAACTCACTCAAACAAAGAAACTCGGTAAAACTTGCGTTGGTTTTAATAATTTTCGTAGTGTTAAGTGAAAGTTATAAAGGATTTTGCAGCTTAAAAACATCAGACTTTGTTTCTGAACAATTCTGGGCATAAAAACCATTCGCACGATTATCGCACGATTTTAATTTTTCGCTGCGTTTCGTACTTATTTGCTTTTTAGATACATTTTTAGGTGCTCTAAGGATTTTGAGGAATTACATATGAGTGATCTTCATATTTGGATATTATTTATGAAGTTGTTATCGGTGCTTAACGTGAATAATTATGTGCTAAACTGTTTTAGCAGTTCACAGGGGGAGCACTCGAAGCCTAATGCTTTTGAAATTTTATGTTTTCCTGTGAAAATGATTTTCACTGGAGTCAAGCTTTAAAATATGAAGGCATTGTTTTAGCAGGTTTTTAAGTGGAAATTAATTTGAATATCTCGAATCCAATGTTTTAAACTCACTCAAACAAAGAAACTCGGTAAAACTTGCGTTGGTTTTAATAATTTTCGTAGTGTTAAGTGAAAGTTATAAAGGATTTTGCAGCTTAAAAACATCAGACTTTGTTTCTGAACAATTCTGGGCATAAAAACCATTCGCACGATTATCGCACGATTTTAATTTTTCGCTGCGTTTCGTACTTATTTGCTTTTTAGATACATTTTTAGGTGCTCTAAGGATTTTGAGGAATTACATATGAGTGATCTTCATATTTGGATATTATTTATGAAGTTGTTATCGGTGCTTAACGTGAATAATTATGTGCTAAACTGTTTTAGCAGTTCACAGGGGGAGCACTCGAAGCCTAATGCTTTTGAAATTTTATGTTTTCCTGTGAAAATGATTTTCACTGGAGTCAAGCTTTAAAATATGAAGGCATTGTTTTAGCAGGTTTTTAAGTGGAAATTAATTTGAATATCTCGAATCCAATGTTTTAAACTCACTCAAACAAAGAAACTCGGTAAAACTTGCGTTGGTTTTAATAATTTTCGTAGTGTTAAGTGAAAGTTATAAAGGATTTTGCAGCTTAAAAACATCAGACTTTGTTTCTGAACAATTCTGGGCATAAAAACCATTCGCACGATTATCGCACGATTTTAATTTTTCGCTGCGTTTCGTACTTATTTGCTTTTTAGATACATTTTTAGGTGCTCTAAGGATTTTGAGGAATTACATATGAGTGATCTTCATATTTGGATATTATTTATGAAGTTGTTATCGGTGCTTAACGTGAATAATTATGTGCTAAACTGTTTTAGCAGTTCACAGGTGGGGCACTCGAAGCCTAATGCTTTTGAAATTTTATGTTTTCCTGTGAAAATGATTTTCACTGGAGTCAAGCTTTAAAATATGAAGGCATTGTTTTAGCAGGTTTTTAAGTGGAAATTAATTTGAATATCTCGAATCCAATGTTTTAAACTCACTCAAACAAAGAAACTTGGTAAAACTTGCGTTGGTTTTAATAATTTTCGTAGTGTTAAGTGAAAGTTATAAAGGATTTTGCAGCTTAAAAACATCAGACTTTGTTTCTGAACAATTCTGGGCATAAAAACCATTCGCACGATTTTAATTTTTCGCTGCGTTTCGTACTTATTTGCTTTTTAGATACATTTTTAGGTGCTCTAAGGATTTTGAGGAATTACATATGAGTGATCTTCATATTTGGATATTATTTATGAAGTTGTTATCGGTGCTTAATGTGAATAATTATGTGCTAAACTGTTTTAGCAGTTCACAAGGGGAGCACTCGAAGCCTAATGCTTTTGAAATTTTATGTTTTCCTGTGAAAATGATTTTCACTGGAGTCAAGCTTTAAAATATGAAGGCATTGTTTTAGCAGGTTTTTAAGTGGAAATTAATTTGAATATCTCGAATCCAATGTTTTAAACTCACTCAAACAAAGAAACTTGGTAAAACTTGCGTTGGTTTTAATAATTTTCGTAGTGTTAAGTGAAAGTTTTAAAGGATTTTGCAGCTTAAAAACATCAGACTTTGTTTCTGAACAATTCTGGGCAGAAAAACCATTCGCACGATTATCGCACGATTTTAATTTTTCGCTGCGTTTCGTACTTATTTGCTTTTTAGATACATTTTTAGGTGCTCTAAGGATTTTGAGGAATTACATATGAGTGATCTTCATATTTGGATATTATTTATGAAGTTGTTATCGGTGCTTAATGTGAATAATTATGTGCTAAACTGTTTTAGCAGTTCACAGGGGGAGCACTCGAAGCCTAATGCTTTTGAAATTTTATGTTTTCCTGTGAAAATGATTTTCACTGGAGTCAAGCTTTAAAATATGAAGGCATTGTTTTAGCAGGTTTTTAAGTGGAAATTAATTTGAATATCTCGAATCCAATGTTTTAAACTCACTCAAACAAAGAAACTTGGTAAAACTTGCGTTGGTTTTAATAATTTTCGTAGTGTTAAGTGAAAGTTATAAAGGATTTTGCAGCTTAAAAACATCAGACTTTGTTTCTGAACAATTCTGGGCATAAAAACCATTCGCACGATTATCGCACGATTTTAATTTTTCGCTACGTTTCGTACTTATTTGCTTTTTAGATACATTTTTAGGTGCTCTAAGGATTTTGAGGAATTACATATGAGTGATCTTCATATTTGGATATTATTTATGAAGTTGTTATCGGTGCTTAATGTGAATAATTATGTGCTAAACTGTTTTAGCAGTTCACAGGGGGAGCACTCGAAGCCTAATGCTTTTGAAATTTTATGTTTTCCTGTGAAAATGATTTTCACTGGAGTCAAGCTTTAAAATATGAAGGCATTGTTTTAGCAGGTTTTTAAGTGGAAATTAATTTGAATATCTCGAATCCAATGTTTTAAACTCACTCAAACAAAGAAACTTGGTAAAACTTGCGTTGGTTTTAATAATTTTCGTAGTGTTAAGTGAAAGTTATAAAGGATTTTGTAGCTTAAAAACATCAGATTTTGTTTCTGAACAATTCTGGGCATAAAAACCATTCGCACGATTTTAATTTTTCGCTGCGTTTCGTACTTATTTGCTTTTTAGATACATTTTTAGGTGCTCTAAGGATTTTGAGGAATTACATATGAGTGATCTTCATATTTGGATATTATTTATGAAGTTGTTATCGGTGCTTAATGTGAATAATTATGTGCTAAACTGTTTTAGCAGTTCACAGGGGGAGCACTCGAAGCCTAATGCTTTTGAAATTTTATGTTTTCCTGTGAAAATGATTTTCACTGGAGTCAAGCTTTAAAATATGAAGGCATTGTTTTAGCAGGTTTTTAAGTGGAAATTAATTTGAATATCTCGAATCCAATGTTTTAAACTCACTCAAACAAAGAAACTTGGTAAAACTTGCGTTGGTTTTAATAATTTTCGTAGTGTTAAGTGAAAGTTATAAAGGATTTTGCAGCTTAAAAACATCAGACTTTGTTTCTGAACAATTCTGGGCATAAAAACCATTCGCACGATTATCGCACGATTTTAATTTTTCGCTGCGTTTCGTACTTATTTGCTTTTTAGATACATTTTTAGGTGCTCTAAGGATTTTGAGGAATTACATATGAGTGATCTTCATATTTGGATATTAGTTATGAAGTTGTTATCGGTGCTTAATGTGAATAATTATGTGCTAAACTGTTTTAGCAGTTCACAGGGGGAGCACTCGAAGCCTAATGCTTTTGAAATTTTATGTTTTCCTGTGAAAATGATTTTCACTGGAGTCAAGCTTTAAAATATGAAAGCATTGTTTTAGCAGGTTTTTAAGTGGAAATTAATTTGAATATCTCGAATCCAATGTTTTAAACTCACTCAAACAAAGAAACTTGGTAAAACTTGCGTTGGTTTTAATAATTTTCGTAGTGTTAAGTGAAAGTTATAAAGGATTTTGCAGCTTAAAAACATCAGACTTTGTTTCTGAACAATTCTGGGCATAAAAACCATTCGCACGATTTTAATTTTTCGCCGCGTTTCATACTTATTTGCTTTTTAGATACATTTTTAGGTGCTCTAAGGATTTTGAGGAATTACATATGAGTGATCTTCATATTTGGATATTATTTATGAAGTTGTTATCGGTGCTTAATGTGAATAATTATGTGCTAAACTGTTTTAGCAGTTCACAGGGGGAGCACTCGAAGCCTAATGCTTTTGAAATTTTATGTTTTCCTGTGAAAATGATTTTCACTGGAGTCAAGCTTTAAAATATGAAAGCATTGTTTTAGTAGGTTTTTAAGTGGAAATTAATTTGAATATCTCGAATCCAATGTTTTAAACTCACTCAAACAAAGAAACTTGGTAAAACTTGCGTTGGTTTTAATAATTTTCGTAGTGTTAAGTGAAAATTATAAAGGATTTTGCAGCTTAAAAACATCAGACTTTGTTTCTGAACAATTCTGGGCATAAAAACCATTCGCACGATTTTAATTTTTCGCTGCGTTTCATACTTATTTGCTTTTTAGATACATTTTTAGGTGCTCTAAGGATTTTGAGGAATTACATATGAGTGATCTTCATATTTGGATATTATTTATGAAGTTGTTATCGGTGCTTAATGTGAATAATTATGTGCTAAACTGTTTTAGCAGTTCACAGGGGGAACACTCGAAGCCTAATGCTTTTGAAATTTTATGTTTTCCTGTGAAAATGATTTTCACTGGAGTCAAGCTTTAAAATATGAAAGCATTGTTTTAGCAGGTTTTTAAGTGGAAATTAATTTGAATATCTCGAATCCAATGTTTTAAACTCACTCAAACAAAGAAACTTGGTAAAACTTGCGTTGGTTTTAATAATTTTCGTAGTGTTAAGTGAAAGTTATAAAGGATTTTGCAGCTTAAAAACATCAGACTTTGTTTCTGAACAATTCTGGGCATAAAAACCATTCGCACGATTTTAATTTTTCGCTGCGTTTCATACTTATTTGCTTTTTAGATACATTTTTAGGTGCTCTAAGGATTTTGAAGAATTACATATGAGTGATCTTCATATTTGGATATTATTTATGAAGTTGTTATCGGTGCTTAATGTGAATAATTATGTGCTAAACTGTTTTAGCAGTTCACAGGGGAGCACTCGAAGCCTAATGCATTTGAAATTTTATGTTTTCCTGTGAAAATGATTTTCACTGGAGTCAAGCTTTAAAATATGAAAGCATTGTTTTAGCAGGTTTTTAAGTGGAAATTAATTTAAATATCTCGAATCCAATGTTTTAAACTCACTCAAACAAAGAAACTTGGTAAAACTTGCATTGGTTTTAATAATTTTCGTAGTGTTAAGTGAAAGTTATAAAGGATTTTGCAGCTTAAAAACATCAGACTTTGTTTCTGAACAATTCTGGGCATAAAAACCATTCGCACGATTATCGCACGATTTTAATTTTTCGCTGCGTTTCATACTTATTTGCTTTTTAGATACATTTTTAGGTGCTCTAAGGATTTTGAGGAATTACATATGAGTGATCTTCATATTTGGATATTATTTATGAAGTTGTTATCGGTGCTTAATGTGAATAATTATGTGCTAAACTGTTTTAGCAGTTCACAGGGGGAGCACTCGAAGCCTAATGCTTTTGAAATTTTATGTTTTACTGTGAAAATGATTTTCACTGGAGTCAAGCTTTAAAATATGAAAGCATTGTTTTAGCAGGTTTTTAAGTGGAAATTAATTTGAATATCTCGAATCCAATGTTTTAAACTCACTCAAACAAAGAAACTTGGTAAAACTTGCGTTGGTTTTAATAATTTTCGTAGTGTTAAGTGAAAGTTATAAAGGATTTTGCAGCTTAAAAACATCAGACTTTGTTTCTGAACAATTCTGGGCATAAAAACCATTCGCACGATTATCGCACGATTTTAATTTTTCGCTGCGTTTCATACTTATTTGCTTTTTAGATACATTTTTAGGTGCTCTAAGGATTTTGAGGAATTACATATGAGTGATCTTCATATTTGGATATTATTTATGAAGTTGTTATCGGTGCTTAATGTGAATAATTATGTGCTAAACTGTTTTAGCAGTTCACAGGGGGAGCACTCGAAGCCTAATGCTTTTGAAATTTTATGTTTTCCTGTGAAAATGATTTTCACTGGAGTCAAGCTTTAAAATATGAAAGCATTGTTTTAGCAGGTTTTTAAGTGGAAATTAATTTGAATATCTCGAATCCAATGTTTTAAACTCACTCAAACAAAGAAACTTGGTAAAACTTGCGTTGGTTTTAATAATTTTCGTAGTGTTAAGTGAAAGTTATAAAGGATTTTGCAGCTTAAAAACATCAGACTTTGTTTCTGAACAATTCTGGGCATAAAAACCATTCGCACGATTATCGCACGATTTTAATTTTTCGCTGCGTTTCGTACTTATTTGCTTTTTAGATACATTTTTAGGTGCTCTAAGGATTTTGAGGAATTACATATGAGTGATCTTCATATTTGGATATTAGTTATGAAGTTGTTATCGGTGCTTAATGTGAATAATTATGTGCTAAACTGTTTTAGCAGTTCACAGGGGGAGCACTCGAAGCCTAATGCTTTTGAAATTTTATGTTTTCCTGTGAAAATGATTTTCACTGGAGTCAAGCTTTAAAATATGAAAGCATTGTTTTAGCAGGTTTTTAAGTGGAAATTAATTTGAATATCTCGAATCCAACGTTTTAAACTCACTCAAACAAAGAAACTTGGTAAAACTTGCGTTGGTTTTAATAATTTTCGTAGTGTTAAGTGAAAGTTATAAAGGATTTTGCAGCTTAAAAACATTAGACTTTGTTTCTCAACAATTCTGGGCATAAAAACCATTCGCACGATTATCGCACGATTTTAATTTTTCGCTGTGTTTCATACTTATTTGCTTCTTAGATACATTTTTAGGTGCTCTAAAGATTTTGAGGAATTACATATGAGTGATCTTCATATTTGGATATTATTTATGAAGTTGTTATCGGTGCTTAATGTGAATAATTATGTGCTAAACTGTTTTAGCAGTTCACAGGGGGAGCACTCAAAGCCTAATGCTTTTGAAATTTTATGTTTTCCTGTGAAAATGATTTTCAGTGGAGTCAAGCTTTAAAATATGAAAGCATTGTTTTAGCAGGTTTTTTAGTGGAAATTAATTTGAATATCTCGAATCCAATGTTTTAAACTCACTCAAACAAAGAAACTTGGTAAAACTTGCGTTGGTTTTAATAATTTTCGTAGTGTTAAGTGAAAGTTATAAAGGATTTTGCAGCTTAAAAACATCAGACTTTGTTTCTGAACAATTCTTGGCATAAAAACCATTCGCACGATTATCGCACGATTTTAATTTTTCGCTGCGTTTCATACTTATTTGCTTTTTAGATACATTTTTAGGTGCTCTAAGGATTTTGAGGAATTACATATGAGTGATCTTCATATTTGGATATTATTTATGAAGTTGTTATCGGTGCTTAATGTGAATAATTATGTGCTAAACTGTTTTAGCAGTTCACAGGGGGAGCACTCGAAGCCTAATGCTTTTGAAATTTTATGTTTTCCTGTGAAAATGATTTTCACTGGAGTCAAGCTTTAAAATATGAAAGCATTGTTTTAGCAGGTTCTTGAGTAGAAATTAATTTGAATATCTCGAATCCAAAGTTTTAAACTCACTCAAACAAAGAAACTTGGTAAAACTTGCGTTGGTTTTAATAATTTTCGTAGTGTTAAGTGAAAGTTATAAAGGATTTTGCAGCTTAAAAACATCAGACTTTGTTTCTGAACAATTCTGGGCATAAAAACCATTCGCACGATTATCGCACGATTTTAATTTAAACTGCTTTCATACTTATTTGCTTTTTAGATACATTTTTAGGTGCTCTAAGGATTTTGAGGAATTACATATGAGTGATCTTCATATTTGGATATTATTTATGAAGTTGTTATCGGTGCTTAATGTGAATAATTATGTGCTAAACTGTTTTAGCAGTTCACAGGGGGAGCACTCGAAGCCTAATGCTTTTGAAATTTTATGTTTTCCTGTGAAAATGATATTCACTGAGTCAAGCTTTAAAATATGAAAGCATTGTTTTAGCAGGTTTTTAAGTGGAAATTAATTTGAATATCTCGAATCCAATGTTTTAAACTCACTCAAACAAAGAAACTTGGTAAAACTTGCGTTGGTTTTAAAAATTTTCGTAGTGTTAAGTGAAAGTTATAAAGGATTTTGCAGCTTAAAAACATCAGACTTTGTTTCTGAACAATTCTGGGCATAAAAACCATTCGCACGATTATCGCACGATTTTAATTTTTCGCTGCGTTTCATACTTATTTGCTTCTTAGATACATTTTTAGGTGCTCTAAGGATTTTGAGGAATTACATATGAGTGATCTTCATATTTGGATATTATTTATGAAGTTGTTATCGGTTTTTAATGTGAATAATTATGGGCTAAACTGTTTTAGCAGTTCACAGGGAGAGCACTCGAAGCCTAATGCTTTTAAAATTTTATGTTTTCCTGTGAAAATGATTTTCACTGGAGTCAAGCTTTAAAATATGAAAGCATTGTTTTAGCAGGTTTTTAAGTGGAAGTTAATTTGAATATCTCGAATCCAATGTTTTAAACTCACTCAAACAAAGAAACTTGGTAAAACTTGCGTTGGTTTTAATAATTTTCGTAGTGTTAAGTGAAAGTTATAAAGGATTTTGCAGCTTAAAAACATCAGACTTTGTTTCTGAACAATTCTGGGCATAAAAACCATTCGCACGATTTTAATTTTTCGCTGCGTTTTATACTTATTTGCTTCTTAGATACATTTTTAGGTGCTCTAAGGATTTTGAGGAATTACATATGAGTGATCTTCATATTTGGATATTATTTATGAAGTTGTTATCGGTGCTTAATGTGAATAATTATGTGCTAAACTGTTTTAGCAGTTCACAGGGGGAGCACTCGAAGCCTAATGCTTTTGAAATTTTATGTTTTCAAGTGAAAATGATTTTCACTGGAGTCAAGCTTTAAAATATGAAAGCATTGTTTTAGCAAGTTTTTAAGTGGAAATTAATTTGAATATCTCGAATCCAATGTTTTAAACTCACTCAAACAAAGAAACTTGGTAAAACTTGCGTTGGTTTTAATAATTTTCGTAGTGTTAAGTGAAAGTTATAAAGGATTTTGCAGCTTAAAAACATCAGACTTTGTTTCTGAACAATTCTGGGCATAAAAACCATTCGCACGATTATCGCACGATTTTAATTTTTCGCTGCGTTTCATACTTATTTGCTTCTTAGATACATTTTTAGGTGCTCTAAGGATTTTGAGGAATTACATATGAGTGATCTTCATATTTGGATATTATTTATGAAGTTGTTATCGGTGCTTAATGTGAATAATTATGTGCTGAACTGTTTTAGCAGTTCACAGGGGGAGCACTCGAAGCCTAATGCTTTTGAAATTTTATGTTTTCCTATGAAAATGATTTTCAGTGGAGTCAAGCTTTAAAATATGAAGGCATTGTTTTAGCAGGTTTTTAAGTGGAAATTAATTTGAATATCTCGAATCCAATGTTTTAAACTCACTCAAACAAAGAAACTTAGTAAAACTTGCGTTGGTTTTAATAATTTTCGTAGTGTTAAGTGAAAGTTATAAAGGATTTTGCAGCTTAAAAACATCAGACTTTGTTTCTGAACAATTCTGGGCATAAAAACCATTCGCACGATTATCGCACGATTTTAATTTTTCGCAGCGTTTCATACTTATTTGCTTCTTAGATACATTTTTGGGTGCTCTAAGGATTTTGAGGAATTACATATGAGTGATCTTCTTATTTGGATATTATTTATGAAGTTGTTATCTGTTCTTAATGTGAATAATTATGTGCTAAATTGTTTTAGCAGTTCACAGGGGGAGCACTCGAAGCCTAATGCTTTTGAAATTTTATGTTTTCCTGTGAAAATGATTTTCACTGGAGTCAAGCTTTAAAATATGAAAGCATTGTTTTAGCAGGTTTTTAAGTGGAAATTAATTTGAATATCTCGAATCCAATGTTTTAAACTCACTCAAACAAAGAAACTTGGTAAAACTTGCGTTGGTTTTAATAATTTTCGTAGTGTTAAGTGAAAGTTATAAAGGATTTTGCAGCTTAAAAACATCAGACTTTGTTTCTGAACAATTCTGGGCATAAAAACCATTCGCACGATTATCGTACGATTTTAATTTTTCGCTGCGTTTCATACTTATTTGCTTTTTAGATACATTTTTAGGTGCTCTAAGGATTTTGAGGAATTACATATGAGTGATCTTCATATTTGGATATTATTTATGAAGTTGTTATCGGTGCTTAATGTGAATAATTATGTGCTAAACTGTTTTAGCAGTTCACAGGGGGAGCACTCGAAGCCTAATGCTTTTGAAATTTTATGTTTTCCTGTGAAAATGATTTTCACTGGAGTCAAGCTTTAAAATATGAAAGCATTGTTTTAGCAGGTTTTTAAGTGGAAATTAATTTGAATATCTCGAATCCAATGTTTTAAACTCACTCAAACAAAGAAACTTGGTAAAACTTGCGTTGGTTTTAATAATTTTCGTAGTGTTAAGTGAAAGTTATAAAGGATTTTGCAGCTTAAAAACATCAGACTTTGTTTCTGAACAATTCTGGGCATAAAAACCATTCGCACGATTTTAATTTTTCGCTGCGTTTCATACTTATTTGCTTTTTAGATACATTTTTAGGTGCTCTAAGGATTTTGAGGAATTACATATGAGTGATCTTCATATTTGGATATTATTTATGAAGTTGTTATCGGTGCTTAATGTGAATAATTATGTGCTAAACTGTTTTAGCAGTTCACAGGGGGAGTACTCGAAGCCTAATGCTTTTGAAATTTTATGTTTTCCTGTGAAAATGATTTTCACTGGAGTCAAGCTTTAAAATATGAAAGCATTGTTTTAGCAGGTTTTTAAGTGGAAATTAATTTGAATATCTCGAATCCAATGTTTTAAACTCACTCAAACAAAGAAACTTGGTAAAACTTGCGTTGGTTTTAATAATTTTCGTAGTGTTAAGTTAAAGTTATAAAGGATTTTGTAGCTTAAAAACATCAGACTTTGTTTCTGAACAATTCTGGGCATAAAAACCATTCGCACGATTATCGCACGATTTTAATTTTTCGCTGCGTTTCATACTTATTTGCTTTTTAGATACATTTTTAGGTGCTCTAAGGATTTTGAGGAATTACATATGAGTGATCTTCATATTTGGATATTATTTATGAAGTTGTTATCGATGCTTAATGTGAATAATTATGTGCTAAATTGTTTTAGCAGTTCACAGGGGGAGCACTCGAAGCCTAATGCTTTTGAAATTTTATGTTTTCCTGTGAAAATGATTTTCACTGGAGTCAAGCTTTAAAATATGAAAGCATTGTTTTAGCAGGTTTTTAAGTGGAAGTTAATTTGAATATCTCGAATCCAATGTTTTAAACTCACTCAAACAAAGAAACTTGGTAAAACTTGCATTGGTTTTAATAATTTTCGTAGTGTTAAGTGAAAGTTATAAAGGATTTTGCAGGTTAAAAACATCAGACTTTGTTTTTGAACAATTCTGGGCATAAAAACCATTCGCACGATTATCGCACGATTTTAATTTTTCGCTGCGTTTCATACTGATTTGCTTCTTAGATACATTTTAAGGTGCTCTAAGGATTTTGAGGAATTACATATGAGTGATCTTCATATTTGGATATTATTTATGAAGTTGTTATTGGTGCTTAATGTGAATAATTATGTGCTAAACTGTTTTAGCAGTTCACAGGGGGAGCACTCGAAGCCTAATGTTTTTGAAATTTTATGTTTTCCTGTGAAAATGATTTTCACTGGAGTCAAGCTTTAAAATATGAAAGCATTGTTTTAGCAGGTTTTTAAGTGGAAGTTAATTTGAATATCTCGAATCCAATGTTTTAAACTCACTCAAACAAAGAAACTTGGTAAAACTTGCGTTGGTTTTAATAATTTTCGTAGTGTTAAGTGAAAGTTATAAAGGATTTTGCAGCTTAGAAACATCAGACTTTGTTTCTGAACAATTCTGGGCATAAAAACCATTCGCACGATTATCGCACGATTTTAATTTTTCGCTGCGTTTTATACTTATTTGCTTCTTAGATACATTTTTAGGTGCTCTAAAGATTTTGAGGAATTACATATGAGTGATCTTCATATTTGGATATTATTTATGAAGTTGTTATCGGTGCTTAATGTGAATAATTATGTGCTAAACTGTTTTAGCAGTTCACAGGGGGAGCACTCGAAGCCTAATGCTTTTGAAATTTTATGTTTTCCTGTGAAAATGATTTTCACTGGAGTCAAGCTTTAAAATATGAAAGCATTGTTTTAGCAGGTTTTTAAGTGGAAATTAATTTGAATATCTCGAATCCAATG
The DNA here is from genome assembly GCF_047325235.1 of Durio zibethinus. Classification (NCBI taxonomy): domain Eukaryota; kingdom Viridiplantae; phylum Streptophyta; class Magnoliopsida; order Malvales; family Malvaceae; genus Durio; species Durio zibethinus. Next base: position 25,120,679 of record NC_143162.1, read on the forward strand.
TTTTAAACTCACTCAAACAAAGAAACTTGGTAAAACTTGCGTTGGTTTTAATAATTTTCGTAGTGTTAAGTGAAAGTTATAAAGGATTTTGCAGCTTAAAAACATCAGACTTTTTTTCTGAACAATTCTGGGCATAAAAACCATTCGCACGATTATCGCACGATTTTAATTTTTTGCTGCGTTTCATACTTATTTGCTTCTTAGATACATTTTTAGGTGCTCTAAGGATTTTGAGGAATTACATATGAGTGATCTTCATATTTGGATATTATTTATGAAGTTGTTATCGGTGCTTAATGTGAATAATTATGTGCTAAACTGTTTTAGCAGTTCACAGGGGGAGCACTCGAAGCCTAATGCTTTTGAAATTTTATGTTTTCCTATGAAAATGATTTTCAGTGGAGTCAAGCTTTAAAATATGAAAGCATTGTTTTAGCAGGTTTTTAAGTGGAAATTAATTTGAATATCTCGAATCCAATGTTTTAAACTCACTCAAACAAAGAAACTTGGTAAAACTTGCGTTGGTTTTAATAATTTTCGTAGTGTTAAGTGAAAGTTATAAAGGATTTTGCAGCTTAAAAACATCAGACTTTGTTTCTGAACAATTCTGGGCATAAAAACCATTCGCACGATTATCGCACGATTTTAATTTTTCGCTGCGTTTCATACTTATTTGCTTCTTAGATACATTTTTAGGTGCTCTAAGGATTTTGAGGAATTACATATGAGTGATCTTCATATTTGGATATTATTTATGAAGTTGTTATCGGTGCTTAATGTGAATAATTATGTGCTAAATTGTTTTAGCAGTTCACAGGGGGAGCACTCGAAGCCTAATGCTTTTGAAATTTTATGTTTTCCTGTGAAAATGATTTTCACTGGAGTCAAGCTTTAAAATATGAAAGCATTGTTTTAGCAGGTTTTTAAGTGGAAATTAATTTGAATATCTCGAATCCAATGTTTTAAACTCACTCAAACAAAGAAACTTGGTAAAACTTGCGTTGGTTTTAATAATTTTCGTAGTGTTAAGTGAAAGTTATAAAGGATTTTGCAGCTTAAAAACATCAGACTTTGTTTCTGAACAATTCTGGGCATAAAAACCATTCGCACGATTATCGCACGATTTTAATTTTTCGCTGCGTTTCATACTTATTTGCTTCTTAGATACATTTTTAGGTGCTCTAAGGATTTTGAGGAATTACATATGAGTGATCTTCATATTTGGATATTATTTATGAAGTTGTTATCGGTGCTTAATGTGAATAATTATGTGCTAAACTGTTTTAGCAGTTCACAGGGGGAGCACTCGAAGCCTAATGCTTTTGAAATTTTATGTTTTCCTATGAAAATGATTTTCAGTGGAGTCAAGCTTTAAAATATGAAAGCATTGTTTTAGCAGGTTTTTAAGTGGAAATTAATTTGAATATCTCGAATCCAATGTTTTAAACTCACTCAAACAAAGAAACTTGGTAAAACTTGCGTTGGTTTTAATAATTTTCGTAGTGTTAAGTGAAAGTTATAAAGGATTTTGCAGCTTAAAAACATCAGACTTTGTTTCTGAACAATTCTGGGCATAAAAACCATTCGCACGATTATCGCACGATTTTAATTTTTCGCTGCGTTTCATACTTATTTGCTTCTTAGATACATTTTTAGGTGCTCTAAGGATTTTGAGGAATTACATATGAGTGATCTTCATATTTGCATATTATTTATGAAGTTGTTATCGGTGCTTAATGTGAATAATTATGTGCTAAATTGTTTTAGCAGTTCACAGGGGGAGCACTCGAAGCCTAATGCTTTTGAAATTTTATGTTTTCCTGTGAAAATGATTTTCACTGGAGTCAAGCTTTAAAATATGAAAGCATTGTTTTAGCATGGAAATTTATTTGAATATCTTGAATCCAATGTTTTAAACTCACTCAAACAAAGAAACTTGGTAAAACTTGCGTTGGTTTTAATAATTTTCGTAGTGTTAAGTGAAAGTTATAAAGCATTTTGCAGCTTAAAAGTATCAGACTTTGTTTCTGAACAATTCTGGGCATAAAAACCATTCGCACGATTATCGCACGATTTTAATGTTTCGCTGTGTTTCATACTTATTTGCTTTTTAGATACATTTTTAGGTGCTCTAAGATTTTTAAGAATTACATATGAGTGATCTTCATATTTGGATATTATTTATTAAGTTGTTATTGGTGCTTAATGTGAATAATTATGTGCTAAACTGTTTTAGCAGTTTACAGGAGGAGCACTCGAACCCTAATGCTTTTGAAATTTTATGTTTTCCTGTGAAAATGATTTTCACTTGAGTCAAGCTTTAAAATATGAAAGCATTGTTTTAGCATGGAAATTAATTTGAATATTTTGAATCCAATTTTTTAAACTCACACAAACAAAGAAACTTGGTAAAACTTGCGTTGGTTTTAATAATTTTCATAGTGTTAAGTGAAAGTTATAAAGGATTTTGCAGCTTAAAAACATTAGACTTTGTTTCTGAACAATTCTGGGCATAAAAACCATTCGCACGATTATCGCACGATTTTAATTTTTCGCTGTGTTTCATGCTTATTTGCTTTTTAGATACATTTTTAGGTGCTCTAAGGATTTTGAGGAATTACATATGAGTGATCTTTATATTTGGATATTATTTATGAAGTTTTTATTGGTGCTTAATGTGAATAATTATGTGCTAAACTGTTTTAGCAGTTTACAGGGGGAGCACTCGAAGCCTAATGCTTTTGAAATTTTATGTTTTCCTGTGAAAATGATTTTCACTGGAGTCAAGCTTTAAATTATGAAAGCATTGTTTTAGCGTGGAAATTAATTTGAATATCTTGAATCCAATGTTTTAAACTCACTCAAACAAAGAAACTTGGTAAAACTTGCGTTGGTTTTGATTTTTCGTAGTGTTAAGTGAAAGTTATAAATGATTTTGCAGCTTAAAAACATCAGACTTTGTTTCTGAACAATTCTGGGCATAAAAACCATTCGCATGATTATCGCACGATTTTAATTTTTCGCTGTGTTTCATACTTATTTGCTTTTTAGATACATTTTTAGGTGCTCTAAGATTTTGAGGAATTACATGTGAGTGATCTTCATATTTGGATATTATTTATGAAGTTGTTATTGGTGCTTAATGTGAATAATTAACTGCTAAACTGTTTTAGCAGTTTACAGGAGGAGCACTCGAAGCCTAATGCTTTTGAAATTTTATGTTTTCATGTGAAAATGATTTTCACTGGAGTCAAGCTTTAAAATGTGAAAGCATTGTTTTAGCATGGAAATTAATTTGAATATTTTGAATCCAATGTTTTAAACTCACTCAAACAAAGAAACTTGGTAAAACTTGCGTTGGTTTTAATAATTTTCATAGTGTTAAGTGTAAGTTATAAAGGATTTTGCAGCTTAAAAACATCAGACTTTGTTTCTGAACAATTCTGGGCATTAAAACCATTCGCACGATTATCGCACGATTTTAATTTTTCGCTGTGTTTCATACTTATTTGCTTTTTAGATACATTTTTAGGTGCTCTAAGATTTTTAGGAATTACATATGAGTGATCTTCATGTTTGGTTATTATTTATGAAGTTGTTATTGGTGCTTAATGTGAATAATTATGTGCTAAACTGTTTTAGCAGTTTATAAGGGGAGCACTCGAAGCCTAATGCTTTTGAAATTTTATGTTTTCCTGTGAAAATGATTTTCACTGGAGTCAAGCTTTAAAATATGAAAGCATTGTTTTAGCATGGAAATTAATTTGAATATCTTGAATGCAATGTTTTAAACTCACTCAAACAAAGAAACTTGGTAAAATTTACGTTGGTTTTAATAATTTTCGTAGTGTTAAGTGAATGTTATAAAGGATTTTGCAGCTTAAAAACATCAGACTTTGTTTCTGAACAATTCTGGGCATAAAAACCATTCGCGTACGATTATCGCACGATTTTAATTTTTCGCTGTGTTTCATACTTATTTGCTTTTTAGATACATTTTTAGGTGCTCTAAGGATTTTGAGGAATTACATATGAGTGATCTTCATATTTGGATATTATTTATGAAGTTGTTATTGGTGCTTAATGTGAATAATTATGTGCTAAACTGTTTTAGCAGTTTATAGGGGGAGCACTCGAAGCCTAATGCTTTTAAAATTTTATGTTTTCCGGTGAAAATGATTTTCACTGGAGTCAAGCTTTAAAATATGAAAGCATTGTTTTAGCATGGAAATTAATTTGAATATCTTGAATCCAATGTTTTAAACTCACTCAAACAAAGAAACTTGGTAAAATTTACGTTGGTTTTAATAATTTTCGTAGTGTTAAGTGAAAGTTATAAAGGATTTTGCAGCTTAAAAACATCAGACTTTGTTTCTGAACAATTCTAGGCATAAAAACCATTCGCACGATTATCGCATGATTTTAATTTTTCGCTGTGTTTCATATTTATTTGCTTTTTAGATACATTTTTAGGTGCTCTAAGATTTTTAGGAATTACATATGAGTGATCTTCATGTTTGGTTATTATTTATGAAGTTGTTATTGGTGCTTAATGTGAATAATTATGTGCTAAACTGTTTTAGCAGTTTATAGGGGGAGCACTCGAAGCCTAATGCTTTTGAAATTTTATGTTTTCCTGTGAAAATGATTTTCACTGGAGTCAAGCTTTAAAATATGAAAGCATTGTTTTAGCATGGAAATTAATTTGAATATCTTGAATCCAATGTTTTAAACTCACTCAAACAAAGAAACTTGGTAAAATTTACGTTGGTTTTAATAATTTTCGTAGTGTTAAGTGAATGTTATAAAGGATTTTGCAGCTTAAAAACATCAGACTTTGTTTCTGAACAATTCTGGGCATAAAAACCATTCGCGTACGATTATCGCACGATTTTAATTTTTCGCTGTGTTTCATACTTATTTGCTTTTTAGATACATTTTTAGGTGCTCTAAGGATTTTGAGGAATTACATATGAGTGATCTTCATATTTGGATATTATTTATGAAGTTGTTATTGGTGCTTAATGTGAATAATTATGTGCTAAACTGTTTTAGCAGTTTATAGGGGGAGCACTCGAAGCCTAATGCTTTTAAAATTTTATGTTTTCCGGTGAAAATGATTTTCACTGGAGTCAAGCTTTAAAATATGAAAGCATTGTTTTAGCATGGAAATTAATTTGAATATCTTGAATCCAATGTTTTAAACTCACTCAAACAAAGAAACTTGGTAAAATTTACGTTGGTTTTAATAATTTTCGTAGTGTTAAGTGAAAGTTATAAAGGATTTTGCAGCTTAAAAACATCAGACTTTGTTTCTGAACAATTCTAGGCATAAAAACCATTCGCACGATTATCGCACGATTTTAATTTTTCGCTGTGTTTCATATTTATTTGCTTTTTAGATACATTTTTAGGTGCTCTAAGATTTTTAGGAATTACATATGAGTGATCTTCATGTTTGGTTATTATTTATGAAGTTGTTATTGGTGCTTAATGTGAATAATTATGTGCTAAACTGTTTTAGCAGTTTATAGGGGGAGCACTCGAAGCCTAATGCTTTTGAAATTTTATGTTTTCCTGTGAAAATGATTTTCACTGGAGTCAAGCTTTAAAATATGAAAGCATTGTTTTAGCATGGAAATTAATTTGAATATCTTGAATCCAATGTTTTAAACTCACTCAAACAAAGAAACTTGGTAAAATTTACGTTGGTTTTAATAATTTTCGTAGTGTTAAGTGAATGTTATAAAGGATTTTGCAGCTTAAATACATCAGACTTTGTTTCTGAACAATTCTGGGCATAAAAACCATTCGCGTACGATTATCGCACGATTTTAATTTTTCGCTGCGTTTCATACTTATTTGCTTTTTAGATACATTTTTAGGTGCTCTAAGGATTTTGAGGAATTACATATGAGTGATCTTCATATTTGGATATTATTTATGAAGTTGTTATTGGTGCTTAATGTGAATAATTATGTGCTAAACTGTTTTAGCAGTTTATAGGGGGAGCACTCGAAGCCTAATGCTTTTAAAATTTTATGTTTTCCGGTGAAAATGATTTTCACTGGAGTCAAGCTTTAAAATATGAAAGCATTGTTTTAGCATGGAAATTAATTTGAATATCTTGAATCCAATGTTTTAAACTCACTCAAACAAAGAAACTTGGTAAAATTTACGTTGGTTTTAATAATTTTCGTAGTGTTAAGTGAATGTTATAAAGGATTTTGCAGCTTAAAAACATCAGACTTTGTTTTTGAACAATTCTGGGCATAAAAACCATTCGCGTACGATTATCGCACGATTTTAATTTTTCGCTGTGTTTCATACTTATTTGCTTTTTAGATACATTTTTAGGTGCTCTAAGGATTTTGAGGAATTACATATGAGTGATCTTCATATTTGGATATTATTTATGAAGTTGTTATTGGTGCTTAATGTGAATAATTATGTGCTAAACTGTTTTAGCAGTTTACAGGGGTAGAACTCGAAGCCTAATGCTTTTGAAATTTTATGTTTTCCTGTGAAAATGATTTTCACTTGAGTCAAGTTTTAAAATATGAAAGCATTGTTTTAGCAGGTTTTTAAATGGAAATTAATTTGAATATCTTGAATCCAATGTTTTAAACTCACTAAGACAAAGAAACTTGGTAAAACTTGCATTCGTTTTAATTTTTCGTAGCGTTAAGTGAAAGTTATAAAGGATTTTGCAGCTTAAAAACATCAGACTTTGTTTCTGAACAATCCTGGGCATAAAAACCATTCGCACGATTATCGCACGATTTTAATTTTTCGCTGTGTTTCATACTTATTTGCTTTTTAGATACATTTTTAGGTGCTCTAAGAATTTTGAGGAATTACATATGAGTGATCTTCATATTTGGATGTTATTTATGAAGTTGTTATTGGTGCTTAATGTGAATAATTATGTGCTAAACTGTTTTAGCAGTTTACAGGGGGAGCACTCGAAGCCTAATGCTTTTGAAATTTTATGTTTTCCTGTGAAAATGATTTTCACTAGAGTCAAGCTTTAAAATATGAAAGCATTGTTTTAGCATGGAAATTAATTTGAATATCTTGAATCCAATGTTTTAAACTCACACAAACAAAGAAACTTGGTAAAACTTGCGTTGGTTTTAATTTTTCGTAGTGTTAAGTGAAAGTTATAAAGCATTTTGCAGCTTAAAAACATCAGACTTTGTTTCTGAACAATTATGGGCATAAAATCCATTCGCACGATTATCACACGATTTTAATTTTTTGCTGTGTTTCATACTTATTTGCTTTTTAGATATATTTTTAGGTGCTCTAAGGATTTTGAGGAATTACATATGAGTGATCTTCATATTTGGATGTTTTTTATGAAGTTGTTATTGGTGCTTAATGTGAATAATTATGTGCTAAACTGTTTTAGCAGTTTACAGGGGGAGCACTCGTAGCCTAATGCTTTTAAAATTTTATGTTTTCCTGTGAAAATGATTTTCACCGGAAGCTTTAAAATATGAAAGCATTGTTTTAGCAGGTTTTTAAATTGAAATTAATTTGAATATCTTGAATCTAATGTTTTAAACTCACTCAAACAAAGAAACTTGGTAAAACTTGCGTTGGTTTTAATTTTTCGTAGTGTTAAGTGAAAGTTATAAGGGATTTTGCAACTTAAAAACATCAGACTTTGTTTCTGAACATTTCCGGGCATAAATACCATTCGCACGATTATCGCACGATTTTTAATTTTTTGCTGTGTTTCATACTTATTTGCTTTTTAAATACATTTTTAGGTGCTCTAAGGATTTTGAGGAATCACATATGAGTGATCTTCATATTTGGATATTATTTATGAAGTTGTTATTGGTGCTTAATGTGAATAATTATGTGCTAAACTGTTTTAGCAGTTTACAGGGGGAGAACTCGAAGCCTAATGCTTTTGAAATTTTATGTTTTCCTGTAAAAATGATTTTCACTTGAGTCAAGTTTTAAAATATGAAAGCATTGTTTTAGCAGGTTTTTAAATGGAAATTAATTTGAATATCTTGAATCCAATGTTTTAAACTCACTAAAACAAAGAAACTTGGTAAAACTTGCATTGGTTTTAATTTTTCGTAGCGTTAAGTGAAAGTTATAAAGGATTTTGCAGCTTAAAAACATCAGACTTTGTTTCTGAACAATTCTGGGCATAAAAACCATTCGCACGATTATCGCACGATTTTAATTTTTCGCTGTGTTTCATACTTATTTGCTTTTTAGATACATTTTTAGGTGCTCTAAGATTTTGAGGAATTACATATGAGTGATCTTCATATTTGGATATTATTTATGAAGTTGTTATTGGTGCTTAATGTGAATAATTAACTGCTAAACTGTTTTAGCAGTTTACAGGAGGAGCACTCGAAGCCTAATGCTTTTGAAATTTTATGTTTTCATGTGAAAATGATTTTCACTGGAGTCAAGCTTTAAAATGTGAAAGCATTGTTTTAGCATGGAAATTAATTTGAATATTTTGAATCCAATGTTTTAAACTCACTCAAACAAAGAAACTTGGTAAAACTTGCGTTGGTTTTAATAATTTTCATAGTGTTAAGTGTAAGTTATAAAGGATTTTGCAGCTTAAAAACATCAGACTTTGTTTCTGAACAATTCTGGGCATTAAAACCATTCGCACGATTATCGCACGATTTTAATTTTTCGCTGTGTTTCATACTTATTTGCTTTTTAGATACATTTTTAGGTGCTCTAAGATTTTTAGGAATTACATATGAGTGATCTTCATGTTTGGTTATTATTTATGAAGTTGTTATTGGTGCTTAATGTGAATAATTATGTGCTAAACTGTTTTAGCAGTTTATAAGGGGAGCACTCGAAGCCTAATGCTTTTGAAATTTTATGTTTTCCTGTGAAAATGATTTTCACTGGAGTCAAGCTTTAAAATATGAAAGCATTGTTTTAGCATGGAAATTAATTTGAATATCTTGAATCCAATGTTTTAAACTCACTCAAACAAAGAAACTTGGTAAAATTTACGTTGGTTTTAATAATTTTCGTAGTGTTAAGTGAATGTTATAAAGGATTTTGCAGCTTAAAAACATCAGACTTTGTTTCTGAACAATTCTGGGCATAAAAACCATTCGCGTACGATTATCGCACGATTTTAATTTTTCGCTGTGTTTCATACTTATTTGCTTTTTAGATACATTTTTAGGTGCTCTAAGGATTTTGAGGAATTACATATGAGTGATCTTCATATTTGGATATTATTTATGAAGTTGTTATTGGTGCTTAATGTGAATAATTATGTGCTAAACTGTTTTAGCAGTTTACAGGGGTAGAACTCGAAGCCTAATGCTTTTGAAATTTTATGTTTTCCTGTGAAAATGATTTTCACTTGAGTCAAGTTTTAAAATATGAAAGCATTGTTTTAGCAGGTTTTTAAATGGAAATTAATTTGAATATCTTGAATCCAATGTTTTAAACTCACTAAAACAAAGAAACTTGGTAAAACTTGCATTGGTTTTAATTTTTCGTAGCGTTAAGTGAAAGTTATAAAGGATTTTGCAGCTTAAAAACATCAGACTTTGTTTCTGAACAATCCTGGGCATAAAAACCATTCGCACGATTATCGTACGATTTTAATTTTTCGCTGTATTTCATACTTATTTGCTTTTTAGATACATTTTTAGGTGCTCTAAGAATTTTGAGGAATTACATATGAGTGATCTTCATTTTTGGATATTATTTATGAAGTTGTTATTGGTGCTTCATGTGAATAATTATGTGCTAAACGGTTTTAGCAGTTTACAGGGGGAGCACTCGAAGCCTAATGCTTTTGAAATTTTATGTTTTCCTGTGAAAATGATTTTCACTGGAGTCAAGCTTTAAAATATGAAAGCATTGTTTTAGCGTGGAAATTAATTTGAATATCTTGAATCCAATGTTTTAAACTCACACAAACAAAGAAACTTGGTAAAACTTGCGTTGGTTTTAATTTTTCGTAGTGTTAAGTGAAAGTTATAAAGGATTTTGCAGCTTAAAAACATCAGACTTTGTTTCTGAACGATTATGGGCAAAAAAACCATTCGCACGATTATCGCACGATTTTAATTTTTCGCTGTGTTTCATACTTATTTGCTTTTTAGATACATTTTTAGGTGCTCTAAGGATTTTGAGGAATTACATATGAGTGATCTTCATATTTGGATGTTATTTATGAAGTTGTTATTGGTGCTTAATGTGAATAATTATGTGCTAAACTGTTTTAGCAGTTTACAGGGGAGCACTCGAAGCCTAATGCTTTTGAAATTTTATGTTTTCCTGTGAAAATGATTTTCACCGGAGTCAAGCTTTAAAATATGAAAGCATTGTTTTAGCATGGAAATTAATTTGAATATTTTGAATCCAATGTTTTAAACTCACTCAAACAAAGAAACTTGGTAAAACTTGCGTTGGTTTTAATAATTTTCATAGTGTTAAGTGTAAGTTATAAAGGATTTTGCAGCTTAAAAACATCAGACTTTGTTTCTGAACAATTCTGGGCATTAAAACCATTCGCACGATTATCGCACGATTTTAATTTTTCGCTGTGTTTCATACTTATTTGCTTTTTAGATACATTTTTAGGTGCTCTAAGGATTTTGAGGAATTACATATGAGTGATCTTCATATTTGGATGTTATTTATGAAGTTGTTATTGGTTATTGGTGCTTGATGTGAATAATTATGTGCTAAACTGTTTTAGCAATTTATAGGGGGAGCACTCGAAGCCTAATGCTTTTGAAATTTTATGTTTTCCTGTGAAAATGATTTTCACTGGAGTCAAGCTTTAAAATATGAAAGCATTATTTTAGCAGGTTTTTAAATGGAAATTAATTTGAATATCTTGAATCCAATGTTTTTAAACTCACTCAAACAAAGAAACTTGGTAAAACTTGCGTTGGTTTTAATTTTTCGTAGTGTTAAGTGAAAGTTTATAGGGGGGCACTCGAAGCCTAATGCTTTTGAAATTTTATGTTTGCTTTGAAAACGATTTTCACTAGAGTAAATCTTTAAAATAAGAAAGCATTGTTTTAGAAGGTTTTTAAATGGAAATGAATTTGAAAATCTTGAATCCAATGTTTTAAACTTGCTGAAACAAAGAAACGTATAAAACTTCCCATTGGTTTTAATTTTTCATAGTGCTAAGTGTGTAAGTTATAAAGGAATTTGGAGCTTAAAACCTCAGACTTTCTTTCTGAATAATTCTGGGCATAAAAACCATTCGCACAACTATTGCACGATTTTTATTTTTCATTGTTTTCATACTTATTTTCTTTTAGATACAAATTTAGGAGCTCTAATGTGTTGAGGAATTACATATGAATGATCTTCATATTTGGATATTATTTGTGAAGTTGTTATTGGTGCTTGATGTGATTAATTGTGTGCCAAATTATTTTAGCAGTTTATAAGGGGTGCACTCGAAGCCTTATGCTTTTAAAATTTTATGTTTTGCTTTGAAAATGATTTTTACTGGAGTCGAGCTTTAAAATACGACAGCATTGTTTTAGCAGGTTTTTAAATGGAATTGAATTTGAATATCTTGAATCCAATGTTTCAAACTTGCTCAAATAAAGAAACATGGTAAAACTTGCTTTGGTTTTTAATTTTTCACAGTGTTAAGTGTACGTTATAAAGGATGCCTAATGCTTTTAAAATTTTATGTTTTGCTTTGAAAACTATTTTCAATAGAGTAAAGCTTTAAAATAAGAAAAGATTGTTTTAGAAGGTTTTTAAATGGAAATGAATTTGAAAATCTTGAATCCAATGTTTTAAACTTGCTCAAACAAAGAAACATATAAAACTTCCCATTGGTTTTAGTTTTTCATAGTGTTAAGTGTAAGTTATAAAGGATTTTGGAGCTTAAAACCTCAGACTTTCTTTCTGAACAATTTTGGGCATAAAAACCATTCGCACAATTATTGCACGATTTTAATTTTTCATTGTGTTCATACTTATTTTCTTTTAGATACAAATTTAGGCGCTCTAAGGAGTTGAGGAATTACATATGAATGATCTTCATATTTTGATATTATTTGTGAAGTTGTTATTGGTGCTTGATGTGATTAATTGTGTGATAAATTATTTTAGCAGTTTATAAGGGGAGCACTCAGAGCCTAATGCTTTTAAAATTTTATGTTTTGCTTTGAAAATGATTTTTATTGGAGTCAAGCTTTAAAATACGAAAGAATTGTTTTAGCAGGTTTTTAAACGGAAATGAATTTGAATATCTTGAATCTAATGTTTCAAACTTGCTCAAATAAAGAAACATGGTAAAACTTGCATTGGTTTTAATTTTTCACAGTGTTAAGTGTATGTTATAAAGGATTTTCAAGCTTAAAACATCAGATTTCATTTTTGAAGAATTTTGGGTAGAAAAAACCATTTGCAAAATTTCAAAATTGTGGCATAAAAACCATTTTTGCAAGATTTGATTTTTTCGTTGTGTTTCATACTTATTGGCTTTTAGATACATTTTTAGGTGCTCTAAGGAACTTGTGCGATTACATTTGAATGATCTTGATATTTGGATATTATTTGTGAAGTTGTTATTGGCGCTTGATGTGATTAGTTGTCTGCTAACTTGTTTTAGCAATTTATAGAAGGAGCACTAAAAAGCCTAATGCTTTTGAAATTTTATGTTTTTCTTCGAATATGATTTTTTCTATAGTCCACCTTTAAAATATGAACGAATTGTTTTAGAAGGTTTTTAAATGGGAATGAATTTGAATATATTGAATCGAATGTTTTAAACCTGCTCAAACAATGAAACAGAGAATTGATTTTTAATTTTTTCCACAGTTTTAAGAGTAACTTAGAAATGATTTTAAAGCTTAAAATATCAGACTTTGTTTTCGAACAATTCTGGGCATAGAAAACATTCGAAACTCTGTTGCATGATTTTAATTTTTTGTTGTTTTTCATAGTGTTAAATGTAAGTTATAAAGGATTTTGATGTTTAAAACATCAGAGTATGGTTTTGAACAATTATGGGCATAAAAACCATTCGCACAATTATCGCACGATTTTAATTTTTTGTTGTGTTTCATACTTATTTGCTTTTAGATACATTTTTAGGTGCTTTAAGGATTTTTGAGGAATTACATATGAATGATCTTCATATTTGGATATTATTTATGAAGTTGTTATCGGTGCTTAATGTGAATAATTATGTGCTAAATTGTTTTAGCAGTTTATAGGGGGAGCACTCGAAGCCTAATACTTTTGAAATTTCATGTTTTCCTGTGAAAATGATTTTCACTGGAGTCAAGCTTTAAAATATGAAAGCATTGTTTTAGCAGGTTTTTAAATGGAAATTAATTTGAATATCTTGAATCCAATCTTTTCAACTCACTCAAACAAAGAAACTTGGTAAAACTTGCGTTGGTTTTAATTTTTCATAGTGTTAAGTGAAAGTTATAAAGGATTTTGCAGCTTAAAACATCAGACTTTGTTTCTGAACAATTCTGGGCATAAAAACCATTCGCACAATTATTGCACGATTTTAATATTTCATTGTGTTTCATACTTATTTGCTTTCAGAAACATTTTTAGGTGCTCAAAGATGTTTAGGAATTACATATGAATGAAATTCATATTTGGATATTATTTGTTAAGTTGGATATTGTTATGTGCTTTCTAGCAGTTTATAGGGGGGCACTCGAGCCTAATGCTTTTGAAATTTTATGTTTTGCTTTGAAAACGATTTTCACTAGAGTAAAGCTTTAAAATAAGAAAGCATTGTTTTAGAAGGTTTTTAAATTGAAATGAATTTGAAAATCTTGAATCCAATGTTTTAGACTTGCTCAAACAAAGAAACATAAAAAACTTCCCTTTGGTTTTAATTTTTCATAGTGTTAAGTGTAAGTTATAAAGGATTTTAGAGCTTAAAACCTCAGACTTTCTTTCTGAACAATTTTGGGCATAAAAACCATTCGCACAATTATTGCACGATTTTAATTTTTCATTGTGTTCATACTTCTTTTCTTTTAGATACAAATTTAGGCGCTCTAAGTAGTTGAGAAATTGCATATGAATGATCTTCATATTTGGATATTATTTGTGAAGTTGTTATTGGTGCTTGATGTGATTAATTGTGTGCTAAATTATTTTAGTAGTTTATAAGGGGAGCACTCGAAGCCTAATGCTTTTAAAATTTTATGTTTTGCTTTAAAAATGATTTTTACTGGAATGAAGCTTTAAAATACGAAAGCATTGTTTTAGCAGGTTTTTAAATGAAAATGAATTTGAAAATCTTGAATTCAATGTTTTAAACTTGCTCAAACAAAGAAACATATAAAACTTGAATTGGTTTTAATTTTTCACAGTGTTAAGTGTACGTTATAAAGGATTTTGGAGCTTAAAACATCAGACTTTCTTTCTGAACAATTTTAGGTATAAAAACAATTCGCATAATTATTGCACGATTTTAATTTTTCATTGTGTTCATACTTATTTTCTTTTGGATGCAAATTTAGGCGCTCTAAGGAGTTGAGGAATTACATATGAATGATCTTCATATTTTGGTATTATTTGTGAAGGTTTTATTGGTGCTTGATGTGATTAATTATGTGCTAAATTATTTTAGCAGTTTATAAGGGGAGCACTAAAAGCCTAATGCTTTTAAAATTTTATGTTTTGCTTTGAAAATGATTTTTACTGTAGTCAGGCTTTAAAATACGAAAGCATTGTTTTAGCATGTTTTTAAACGGAAATGAATTTGAATATCTTGAATCCAATGTTTTAAACTTTCTCAGATAAAGAAACATGGTAAAACTTGCATTGGTTTTAATTTTTCACAGTGTTAAGTGTACGTTATAAAGGATTTTGAAGCTTACAACATCAGATTTCATTTTTGAACAATTTTGGGCAGAAAAAACCATTTGCAAAATTTCAAAATTGTGGCATAAAAACCATTTTTGCAAGATTTGAATTTTTCGTTGTGTTTCTTACTTATTGGCTTTTATATACATTTCTAGGTGCTCTAAGGAACTTGAGAGATTACATTTGAATTATCTTGATATTTGGATATTATTTGTGAAGTTGTTATTGGCGCTTAATATGATTAGTTGTCTACTAACTTGTTTTCGTAATTTATAGATGGAGTACTAAAAAGCCTAATGCTTTTGAAATTTTATGTTTTTTTTCGAATATTATTTTCTCTATAGTCCAGCTTTAAAATATGAAAGAATTGTTTTAGAAAGTTTTTAAATGGAAATGAATTTGAATATATTGAATCGAATGTTTTAAACATGCTCAAACAATGAAACATAGCATTAGTTTTTAATTTTTCCACAGTTTTAAGCGTAACTTGGAAAGGATTTTGAAGCTCAAAATATCAGACTTTGTTTTCGAACAATTCTGGGCATAGAAAACATTCGAAACACTGTCGCGTGATTTTAATTTTTTGTTGTTTTTCATAGTGTTAAGTGTAAGTTATAAAGGATTTTGTTGTTTAAAACATCAGACTATGGTTTTGAACAATTCTGGGCATAAAAACCATTCGCACAATTATCGCACGATTTTAATTTTTTGTTGTGTTTCATACTTATTTGCTTTTAGATACATTTTTAGGTGCTCTAAGGATTTTTGAGGAATTACATATGAATGATCTTTATATTTGGATATTATTTATGAAGTTGTTATCGGTACTTAATGTGAATAATTATGTGCTAAATTGTTTTAGCAGTTTATAGGGGGAGCACTAGAAGCCTAATGCTTTTGAAATTTTATGTTTTCCTTTGAAAATGATTTTCACTAGAGTAAAGCTTTAAAATATGAAAACATTGTTTTAGCTAGTTTTTAAATGGAAATTAATTTGAATATCTTGAATCCAATGTTTTAAACTCACTCAAACAAAGAAACTTGGTAAAACTTGCATGGGTTTTAATTTTTTATAGTGTTAAGTGAAAGTTATAAAGGATTTTGCAGCTTAAAACACCAAACTTTGTTTCTAAACAATTTTGGGCATAAAAACCATTCACACAATTATTGCACGATTTTAGTATTTCGTTGTGTTTCATATTTATTTGCTTTTAGATACATTTTTAGGTACTCTAAGGATGTTTAGGAATTACATATGAATGAAATTCATATTTGCATATTATTTGTGAAGTTGGATATTGTTATGTGCTTTCTAGCAGTTTATAAGGGGGCACTCGAAGCCTAATGCTTTTGAAATTTTATGTTTTCCTTTGAAAACGATTTTCACTAAAGTAAAACTTTAAAATAAGAAAGCATTGTTTTAGAAGGTTTTTAAATGGAAATGAATTTGAAAATCTTGAATCAAATGTTTTAAACTTGGTGAAACAAAGAAACATATAAAACTTCCCATTGGTTTTAATTTTTCATAGTGTTGAGTGTAAAAGTTATAAAGGATTTTGGAGCTTAAAACATCAGACTTTCTTTCTGAACAATTTTGGGCATAAAAACCATTCGCACAATTATTGCACAATTTTAATTTTTCATTGTTTTCATACTTATTTTCTTTTAGATACAAGTTTAGGCGCTCTAAGGAGTTGAAGAATTACGTATTGATGACCTTCATATTCGGATACTATTTGCGAAGTTGTATTAGTGCTTTATGCGATTAATTGTGTGCTAAATTGTTTTCGCAGTTTATAAGGGGAGCACTCGAAGCCTAATGCTTTTGAAATTTTATGTTTTGCTTTGAAAATGATTTTAACTGGAGTCAAGCTTTAGAATATGAAAGCAATGCTATGCTTTTAGTAGGTTTTTAAATGGAAATGAATTTGAATATCTTGAATCCAATGTCTTAAACTTGTTCAAATGAAGAAACATGATAAAACTTGCATTTGTTCTAATTTTTCACAGTGTTAACTGAAAGATATAAAGGATTTTAGAGCTTAAAACATCGACTTAGTTTTTGAACAATTCTGGGCATAAAAGCCATTCCCAGAATTTCAAATTTTGACATAAAAACCATTTTCACATGATTTTAATTTTTTATTGTCTTTCACACTTATTTTCTTTTAGATACATTTTTAGGTGTTCTAAGGAAGTTGTGGGATTACATAAGAATGATCTTGATAGTTGGATATTATTTGTTCATATCCAAATATCAAGATCCTTCATAAGTAATCCCACAAGTTCCTTAGAGCGCTTAAAAGTGTATCTAAAAGCAAATAAGTATGAAACACAATGATAAATTAAAATCATGCAAAAATGGTTTTCAAGTCACAATTTAAAATTGTGCGAATGATTTTTATGCTAGATTTGTTCGAAAATAAAGTCCGGTGTTTTAAGCTCAAAAATTCTTTATAACTTACACTTAACGTTGTGAAAAATTAAAAGCAGCGCAAGTTTTACCATGTTTCCTTGTTTGAGCATGTCTAACACAATGGATTTAAGATATTTAAATTCATTTCCATTTAAAACTTGGCAAAACAATGCTTTCATATTGTAAAGTTGAACTTCGGCGAAAATTATTTTTAAAGCAAAACATAAAATTTTAAAAAAATTAGGCTTCGAGCGCTTACCCTATAAACTGCTAAAACAAGTTAGCACATAATTAATCACTTCAAGCACCGATAAAAACTTCACAAATAATATCCAACTATCAAGATTATTCTTATGTAATCCCACAAGTTCCTTAGAGCACCTAAAAATGTATCTAAAAGAAAATAAGTGTGAAAGACGATAAAAAATTAAAATCATTCGAAAATGGTTTTTATGTCACAATTTGAAATTATAGGAATGGCTTTTATACTCAGAATTGTTCAAAAACTGAGTCTGATGTTTTTAGCTCTAAAATCCTTTATAACTTTCAGTTAACACTGTGAAAAATTAAAACAAATGCAAGTTTTACCATGTTTCTTTGTTTGAATGAGATTAAGACATTGGATTCAAGATATTCAAATTCATTTCCATTTAAAAACCTACTAAAACAATGCTTTTCATATTTTAGAGCTCGACTCCAGCGAAAATCATTTTCAAAGCAAAACATAAAACTACAAAAACATTAGGCTTCGAGTACTCCCGCTATATATTGCTAAAACAAGTTATCACACAATTAATCACATCAAGTGCCAATAACAACTTAACAAATAATATCCAAATATCGAGATCATTCATATGTAATTCCTCAACACCCTTAGAGCACCTAAAAATGTATCTAAAAGCAAATAAGTATGAAACACAATGAAAAACTAAAATCGTGCAATAATTGTGCGAATGGTTTTTATGCCCATAATTGTTCAGAAACAAAGTTTGATGTTTTAAGCTCCAAAATCCTTTATAACTTTCATGTAACACTATGAAAAATTAAAACCAATGCAAATTTTATCATGCTTCTTTGTTTGAGCAAGTTTAAAACATTGGAATAAAGATATTCAAATTCATTTTCATTTAAAAACCTACTAAAAGCATTGCTTTCATATTCTAAAGCTTTACTCCAGTGAAAATCATTTTCAAAGCAAAACATAAAATTTTAAAAGCATTAAGCTTCGAGTACGCCCCTTATAAACTGCTAAAATAATTTAGCACACAATTAATCACATCAAGCACCAATACAACTTCCCAAATAGTATCCAAATATGAAGGTCATCCATATGTAATTCCTCAACTTCCTTAAAGTTCCCAAAAATGTATCTAAAAAAAATTAAGTATGAAATACAATGAAAAATTAAAATCGTCCAATAATTGTGCGAATTTTTTTTATGCCAAAAATTGTTCAAAAACAAAGTATGATGTTTTAAGCTTCAAAATACTTTATAACTTACACCTAACACTATGAAAAATTAAAAACCAATGCAAGTTTTATATGTTTCTTTGTTTGAACGAGTTTAAAACATTGGATTCTAGATTTTCAAATTCATTTTCATTTAAAAACCTGCTAAAACAATGCTTTTCATATTCTAAAGCTCGACTCCAGTGAAAATCATTTTCACAGCAAAACATAAAACTACAAAAACATTAGGCTTCGAGTGCTCCCGCTATATACTTCTAAAACAAGTTAGCACACAATTAATCACATCAAGCGTCAATAACAACTTCACAAATAATATCCAAATATCGAGATCATTCTTATGTAATTCCTCAACATCCTTAGAGCACCTAAAAATGTATCTAAAAGCAAATAAGTATGAAACATAACGAAAAATTAAAATCGTGCAATAATTGTGCGAATGGTTTTTATGCCCATAATTGTTCAGAAACAAAGTCTGATGTTTTAAGCTCCAATATCCTTTTATAACTTACACGTAACGCTATGAAAAATTAAAACTAATGCAAATTTTATCATGCTTCTTTATTTAAGCAAGTTTAAAACATTGGATTCAAGATATTCAAATTCATTTCCATTTAAAAACTTTCTAAAAGCATTGCTTTCATATTTTAAAGCTTGACTCCAGTGAAAATCATTTTCAAAGCAAATAAAAAAATTTCAAAAGCATTAGGCTTCGAGTGCTCCCCTTATAAACTGCTAAAAGAATTTAGCGTGCAATTAATCACATCAAGCACCGATACAACTTCCCAAATAGTATCCAAATATGAAGGTCATCCATATGTAATTCCTCAACTGCATAGAGAACCCAAATATGTATCTAAAAGAAAATAAGTATGAAACATAAAGAAAAATTAAAATCGTGCAATAATTGTGCGAATGGTTTTTATGCCCAAAAATTGTTCAGAAACAAAGTCTGATGTCTTAAGTTCCAAAATCCTTTATAACTTACACTTAACACTATGAAAAATTAAAACCAATGCAAGTTTTATATATTTCTTTGTTTGAGCAAGTTTAAAACATTGTATTCAAGATTTTCAAATTTATTTCTATTTAAAAACTTGCTAAAACAATGCTTTCTTATTTTAAAGCTGTGCTCTAGTGAAAATCATTTTTAAAGTAAAACATAAAATTTCAAAAGCATTAGGCTTCGAGTCCTCCCCTTATAAACTGCTAAGACAATTTAGCACACAATTAATCATATCAAGCACCAATAACAACTTGACTAATAATATCCAAATATCAAGATCCTTCATAAGTAATCCCACAAGTTCCTTAGAGCACCTAAAAGTGTATCTAAAAGCAAATAAGCATGAAACACAATTATAAATTAAAATCATGCAAAAATGGTTTTTAAGTCACAATTTGAAATTGTGCGAATGGTTTTTACGCTAGATTTGTTTGAAAACAAAGACTGATTGTTTAAGCTCCAAAATTCTTTATAACTTACACTTAACATTGTCAAAAATTAAAAGCAGCGCAAGTTTTACCATGTTTCTTTGTTTGAGCATGTTTAACACATTGGATCTAAGATATTCAAATTCATTTCCATTTAAAAACCTGGCAAAACAATGCTTTCATATTTTAAAGCTGGACTCTAGCGAAAATTATTTTTAAAGCAAAACATAAAATTTTAAAAAAATTAGGCTTCGAACGCTTGCCCTATAAACTGCTAAAGCAAGTTAGCACACAATTAATCACATCAAGCACCAATAAAAACTTCACAAACAATATCCAACTATCAAGATCATTCTTATGTAATCCCACAACTTCCTTAGAACACCTAAAAATGTATCTAAAAGAAAATAAGTGTGAAAGATAATAAAAAATTAAAATCATGTGAAAATGGTTTTTATGTCAAAATTTGAAATTCTGGGAATGGCTTTTTTGCCCAGAATTGTTCAAAAACTAAGTCGATGTTTTAAGCTCTAAAATCCTTTATATCTTTCAGTTAACACTATGAAAAATTAGAACAAATGCAAGTTTTACCATGTTTCTTCATTTGAACAAGTTTAAGACATTGGATTCAAGATATTCAAATTCATTTCCATTTAAAAACCTACTAAAAGCATTGCTTTCATATTCTAAAGCTTGACTCCAGTGAAAATTATTTTCAAAGCAAAACATAAAATTTCAAAAGCATTAGGCTTCGAGTGCTCCCCTTATAAACTGCGAAAACAATTTAGCACACAATTAATCGCATAAAGCACTAATACAACTTCACAAATAGTATCCGAATATGAAGGTCATCCATATGTAATTCCTCAACTTCCTTAAAGCACCCAAAAATGTATCTAAAAAAAAGTAAGTATGAAACACAACAAAAAATTAAAATCGTGCAATAATTATGCGAATGGTTTTTATGCCCAAAATTGTTCAGAAACAAAGTCTGACGTCTTAAGCTCTAAAATCCTTTATAACTTACACTTAACACTATGAAAAATTAAAACCAATGCAAGTTTTATATGTTTCTTTGTTTGAGCAAGTTTAAAACATTGGATTCAAGATTTTCAAATTCATTTCCATTTAAAAACCTACTAAAACAATGCTTTCTTATTTTAAAGCTATGCTCCAGTGAAAATCATTTTCAAAGCAAAACATAAAATTTCAGAAGCATTAGGCTTTGAGTGGTCCCCTTATAAACTACTAAAACAATTTAGCACACAATTAATCATATCAAGCACCAATAACAACTTCACAAATAATATCCAAATATCAAGATCCTTCATAAGTAATCCCACAAGTTCCTTAGAGCACCTAAAAGTGTATCTAAAAGCAAATAAGTATGAAACACAATGATAAATTAAAATCATGCAAAATGATTTTTAAGTCACAATTTGAAATTGTGCGAATTGTTTTTATGCCAGATTTGTTTGAAAACAAAGTCTGATTTTTGAAGCTCCAAAATTCTTTATAACTTACATTTAACGCTATCAAAAATTAAAAGCAGTGCAAGTTTTACCATGTTTATTTGTTTGAGCATGTTTAACACATTGGATTTAAGATATTCAAATTCATTTTCATTTAAAAACCCGACAAGACAATGCTTTCATATTTTAAAGTTGGACTCTAGCGAAAATTATTTTTAAAGCAAAACATGAAATTTTAAAAAAATTAGGCTTCGAGTGTTTACCCTATAAACTACTAAAGCAGGTTAGCACATAATTAATCACATCAAGCACCAATAAAAACTTCATAAATAATATCCAACTATCAAGATCATTCTTATGTAATCCCACAATTTCCTTAGAGCACCGAAAAGTGTATCTAAAAGAAAATAAGTGTGAAAGACCATAAAAAATTAAAATCATGCAAAAATGGTTTTTATGTCACAATTTGAAATTCTGGGAATGGCTTTTATGCCCAGAATTGTTCAAAAACTAAGTTTGATGTTTTAAGCTCTAAAATCCTTTATAACTTTCAGTTAACAATATGAAAAATTAAAACAAATGCAAGTTTTACCATGTTTCTTTGTTTGAACAAGTTTAAGACATTGGATTCAAGATATTCAAATTCATTTCCATTTAAAAACTTGCTAAAACAAAGCTTTTCATATTTTAAAGCTTGACTCCAGCGAAAATCATTTTCAAAGCAAAACATAAAACTACAAAAACGTTAGGCTTCGAGTGCTCCCCCTATATACTACTAAAACAAGTTAGCAAACAATTAATCACATCAAGCGCAAATAACAACTTCACAAATAATATCCAAATATCGAGATCATTCATATGTAATTCCTCAATATCCTTAGAGCACCTAAAAATGTATCTAAAAGCAAATAAGTATTAAACACAATGAAAAATTAAAATCGTGCAATAATTGTGCGAATGGTTTTTGTGCCCAGAATTGCTTAGAAACAAAGTCTGATGTTTTAAGCTCCAAAATCCTTTATAACTTACACGTAACACTATGAAAAATTAAAACTAACGCAAATTTTATAATGCTTCTTTGTTTGAGCGGGTTTAAAACATTGGATTTAAGATATTCAAATTCATTTCCATTTAAAAACCTGTTAAAAGCATTGCTTTCGTATTCTAAAGCTTGACTCCAGTGAAAATCATTTTCAAAGCAAAACATAAAATTTCAAAAGCATTAGGCTTCGAGTGCTCTCCTTATAAATTGCTAAAACAATTTAGCACACAATTAATCACATAAATCACCAATACAACTTCCCAAATAGTAGCCAAATATGAAGGTCATCCATATGTAATTCCTCAACTTCCTTAGAGCACCCAAAAATGTATCTAAAAGAAAATAAGTATGAAACACAACAAAAAATTAAAATCGTGCAATAATTGTGCGAATGGTTTTTATGCCCAAAATTGTTCAAAAACAAAGTCTGATGTCTTAAGCTCCAAAATCCTTTATAACTTACACTTAACACTATGAAAAATTAAAATCAACGCAAGTTTTATATGTTTCTTTGTTTGAGCAAGTTTAAAACATTGGATTCAAGATTTTCAAATTCATTTCCATTTAAAAACTTGCTAAAACAATGATTTCTTATTTTAAAACTGTGCTCCGATGAATATCATTTTCAAAGCAAAACATAAAATTTCAAAAGCATTAGGCTTCGAGTGCTTCCCTTATAAACTGCTAAAATAATTTAGCACACAATTAATCACATCAAGCACCAATAACAACTTCATAAATAAAATCCAAATATCAAGATCTTTCATAAGTAATCCCACAAGTTCCTTAGAGTACCTAAAAGTGTATCTAAAAGCAAATAAGCATGAAACACTATTATAAATTAAAATCATGCAAAAATGGTTTTTAAGTCACAATTTGAAATTGTGCGAATGGTTTTTATGCCAGCTTTGTTCGAAAACAAAGTCTGATGTTTTAAGCTCCAAAATTCTTTATAACTTACACTTAACGCTGTGAAAAATTAAAAGCAATGTAAGTTTTACCATGTTTCTTTGTTTGAGCATGTTTAACACATTAGATTTAAGATATTCAAATTCATTTCCATTTAGAAACCTGGCAAAACAATGCTTTCATATTTTAAACCTGGACTCCAGCGAAAATTCTTTTTAAAGCAAAAGATAAAATTTTAAAAAAATTAGGCTTCGAGCTCTTACCCTATAAACTGCTAGAGCAAGTTAGCACACAATTAAGCACATCAAGCACCAATAAAAACTTCACAAATAATATTCAACTATCAAGATCATTCTTATGTAATGCCATAACTTCCTTAGAGCACCTAAAAATGTATCTAAAAGAAAATAAGTGTGAAAGACAATAAAAATTTAAAATCGTGCGAAAATTGTTTTTATGTCACAATTTGAAATTCTGGGAATGGCTTTTATGCCCAGAATTGTTCAGAAACTAAGTCTGATGTTTTAAGCTCTATAATCATTTATAACTTTCATTTAACATTGTGAAAAATTAAAACAAATGCAAGTTTTACCATGTTTCTTTGTTTGAACAAGTTTAAGACATTGGATTCAAGATATTCAAATTCATTTCCATTTTAAAACTTGCTAAAACAATGCTTTTCATATTTTAAAGCTTGACTCCAATGAAAATCATTTTCAAAGCAAAACATAAAACTACAAAAACATTAGGCTTCAAGTGCTCCCACTATATACTGCTAAAACAAGTTAGCACACAATTAATCACATCAAGCGCCAGTAACAACTTCACAAATAATATCCAAATATCGAGATCATTCAAATGTAATTCCTCAACATCCTTATAGCACCTAAAAATGTATCTAAAAGGAAATAAGTATGAAACACAACGAAAAATTAAAATCATGCAATAATTGTAGGAATGTTTTTATGCTCAGAATTGTTCAGAAACAAAGTCTGATGTTTTAAGCTCCAAAATCCTTTATAACTTACACGTAACACTATGAAAAATTAAAACCAATGCAAATTTTATCATGCTTCTTTGTTTGAGCAAGTTTAAAACATTGGATTCAAGATATTCAAATTCATTTCCATTTAAAAACCTACTAAAAGCATTGCTTTCATATTTTAAAGCTTGACTCCAGTGAAAATTATTTTCAAAGCAAAACATAAAATTTCAAAAGCATTAGGCTTCGAGTGCTCCCCTTATAAACTGCTAAAACAATTTAGCACACAATTAATCATATTAAGCACCAATACAATTTCCCAAATAGTATCCAAATATGACTGATTCTACCATAGAGGCCAACGATAGACAATAACTCCCCCCTGAACACAGCTTATAACTTTCATCGTACTGTGCTCTCCAAAGAGCAACTCTTCTCAAAATCTCAAAAGGTGCTGAGTTGGAATCCCATTCTAACTAAGGATTCTTGTGGTTCCGAATGATCCAGCTATAGGAGAACCAAGAACGGAGAGCTTTCCCCCCTCTGACTCTTTGGTCTTAAGAATGCTGGTTTTAAGAATGAGTGATTACCTTTCTCCGACCCTTATTGCCTAACCTGAGAGCGGATAGCTAATACATTCCACTTATTGAATAGGGTTTTATGGTCGGTTTGTGACCCCTAGATACCGAAGGTGTCCTTGAGGTGATCTCGTAGTTCCTACGGGGTGGAGACGATCGGGTTGGTCCATGGATTTTCCTTCTTTTTATCGTATTTCACTCAAAGGGTTAAAGGGAGATAGTGCATCAAGCTGTTCGTAAGGGCCAACTTGATCCTCTTTCCTCGAGGATCCCAGATGAGGAAACCTAGGAGAGCCACCGACTCCAACTACCATTCATGTACGATCCATACTAGATCTGACCAACTGCCCATCCTACCTCTTCTATGTTTTTGACAGCCCATCTTTGTCTTAGTAAAGTCTTTCAGTGGCATGTTTCGATCCTCTTCCCCATTACTTAGAAAAAGTGAGCCACCGATTCAAGTACAAGATACTATCATTACCACCTAGACAATTAGACATCCAACCCATAATTGCAACGATGACTTTGAAAAATATAAACAAAGCTCCTCTAATCAGAGGCTGAACGACTTTGAAAAACATAAACAAAGCTCCTCTAATCAGAGGCTCAACAACTTTAAAAATAAATGGCTCCTCTAATTAGCTCAACGACTTTGAAAATGAATAAAGCTCTTCTAATCAGAGCTCAACGATTTTGAAAATGAATAAAGCTCCTCTAATCAAAGGCTCAAGGACTTTTGGAAAACATAAACAAGGCTCCTTTAAATGGAGGCATCACAACTTTGAAGAATAGATTGCTCCTCTAATCAGAGGCATCACAACTTTGAAAAATAGATTGCTTCTTGACAATCATGTCCAAAGGAGTTGAGAGTCATGTTTGAAGGAATTTCAGGAGATTATGCCCAAAGGTCTTACAAATCAACCCTGATATCGAGAGACATCCTATTTCAAGGATTAAAAACTTACCTGACAAGTTTTTTCTCAAATTTGAAAATGTCTTCACATCTGTTTTCTTTATGTGAGATTTTGGAATACCCCTTCTTTTTAAATTTATGCACTATATTTTTTTAAATGTAGTTTATGCTATGCAATGCGTGTGAAATTTCATGCATGCTATGTGAATGTTGGTTACTTGATTCCTATTCAATTGTGGTACTCAAGTTTCTTAAGCTTTTTTCTTGGGCCTCGAACCCTTGATTCTTCAAAGACCTAATTACGCTGCTCTTCTAAGATCGAGCCATTGTAGCTCTCAATCATCTCTTCCACTCACATTCTTTCTATAAGAAATCTTTTTTCAAATTCAATTCCTTATCAGAAACTGAACATCTCGATTCTACCTTTATTACTTTTGACTTATTCAATGTAATGTAAAAATCTTTCATGTTGTTATTCATTCATCAATCATTATTTCAAACTCAAAAAGTAAGAATGCATTTGCACATTTCTTCCATTGTAGAGTATTAAAAGGAAAAGAATAAGAATGGTTGAGAAACCGTCAACAAAATAAGGACACAAAAAGTGAAATAAAATGTCTTTTATTAACAAAATGTTGGCTAATTTTGGCCAAGGGAGAATTACAAGGATAAGTATGGGGACAAAGCCTAAAAATGAACAATTGGATAATCATGATAACACATCTCAAGGTTTTTCTGAAAACCCAACCATCTGATGTATTTAACAACCTGGAGCTCTTCCGAATTTGCTAGTCTCCATGCCATCGAATTTTCAAATTTGATGCTGTATTCTCTTTATCTAAGATACCTTTTTAGGTTTTCAACTTAGACAAACCCCTTATGACTCAAACCACCCTTTTAGGGTTTTCGCCTTGAGTCCTCCTTTTTCATTCACCTTTTTTTATTTTCTTTTTTTTATTTCCTTTTTTTCATTTTTTTTTCATTTTTTTATTTTTTTTCATTTTTTTAAGCATAGCATTTCTTCACAGCATCAGAATTTATAGGATGGGGTAAATCATTTTCATCCATCTCAGTCAGTATCAATGCTCCACCCGAAAAAGCCAGTCTCACCACATATGACCCTTTCCAATTCAGAGTCTATTTTCTTTTACTATCATGCTGGATTAGAAGGATTCTCTTTAAGACTAACTTTCCTTCTCGAAAGCAATGGGGTTGAATCTTTTTATCATGAGCCCTCATCATTCTTTTTTGATATAACTGATCATGACACAGTGCAGTTAATCTTTTTTCTTCTATGAAATTTAACTATTCATAGCATTCTCAAATCCATTTAGCTTCTTCCAACTCAACTTCTTTTAGAACCCTCAAGGATGGGATCTCCATTTCCACTGGTAGTACAGGTTCCATCCCATAAACCAAAAAAAATAAGGTTACCCAGTAAAGGTACGCATTGATGTTCGATATGCATACAGTGCAAATGGCAGCTTCTCATACTAATTTTTATAAGTTTCAGTCATCTTCTCGAGAATTCTTTTTATGTTCTTATTAGCTGCCTCAACTACCCCATTCATTTTCGGACGGTATGGTGCTGAGTTATAATGCTTGATCTTGTATTGAGCACATATTTCTTGCATCATCTTACTATTTAGATTCTTGGTATTGTCTGAAATAATTCTTTTTGAAAGTTTATATCTACAGATGATCTCTCTCTTTATGAACTTACAAACCACAGATCATGTTACACTTGCATATGATGCTACCTCCACCCACTTTGTGAAATAATCTATCATCATAAAAATAAATCATGCCCATTAGAAGCCTTTGGGGTGATAGGACCAATGACATCCATGCCCCACATTGAGAATGGCCAGGGTGGTGCCATAACATGTAAAACAGATGGCGGACCATGGATCTTATCAGCATATATCTGGTATTTATGGCACTTACGGGCATAGTCAATGCAATCACTCTCCATTGTCAACCAGTAATACCCTACTCTCATAATCTATCTCGCCATCATATGTCCACTGGTATGTGCCTCACAAATTCCATCATGCATCTCTTTAATGATTTTTTTTGCTTCAGCCTTACTTACACATCTTAGTAATACTTGATTCTAACTTCTTTTATATAGAACACCCCTATCCAGGAAAAAGCTCATAGCCAATCTTCAGATGACCCTTTTATCATTTTTTGTTGCTTGAACTGGGTATTACTGATCCTTAATATACTATAGGATATCATAATACCAGGGCTTCCCATCTTTCTCTTCTTTTACATTGGAGCAATGAGCTGACATATCCTTAACATCTAGCCTGATGGGTTGAATGTCAGTATTGTCATCAATTCAAATCATTGCAGCTAGAGTAGCCAATGCATTGGTAATCAGATTCTCTTTTCAAGGTAAATGGTCAAACTGGATATCTTCAAATTGTTTTATCAACTCTAGAATATACTTATGATATAGAACGAGTTTCAAATCTCTTGTCTCTCATTCCCCTTTCAACTGATATATAACTAGAGCTAAGTCCCCAAACACTTTTAATGCTTTCACTCTTCTATCTATAGCAACTTGTAGGCCCATGAAACATGCCTCATATTCAGCGATATTATTTGTGCAATTAAAATTTAACCTTGCTGTTACAGGGTAATATTGTTCTTCTAGAGAGATCAAAATTACCCCAATTCCATGTCCCAAGGCATTGGCAGCTCCATCAAAATACATTCTCCAACATTTTTCTCCATGCTCTCCTTTCTCTAGTTGGGAAATATTCATTAGGTCTTTATCAGGGAATTTTAACTTCATTGGTTCATACTCTTCAGTAGCACAATCTGTAAGGAACTCTGTTATAGCACCTCATTTTATTGCCTTTTGGCTCACATATATAATATCATACTCCGAGAGCATTACTTATCATCTAGCAATTCTTTCAGACAAAGAAGGCTTCTCGAAGATATATTTAATTGGATCCAATTTTACTATGAGCCATGTGGTATGATAGAGCATGTATTGTCTGAATCTTTTGGCAGTCCACACTAATGCACAACACATTTTCTCCAATGAGGAATACTTGGATTCATACTCTGTGAACTTTTTACTCAGATAGTAAATAGCTCTTTCCTTTCGACTAGACTCATCTTGTTGCCCCAGCACACATCCCATTGAATTTTCTCATACTGTTAAGTATAGAATTAAAGGTTTCCCTAGAACAGGTGGTACCAACACTAGAGGGTTTGACAAGTATTGCTTAATTTTATCAAAAGCTACTTGACATTCCTCATTCCATTTTTTAGGATTATTCTTACGGAGAAGCTTAAATATGGGATCACATTTGTAGGTAAGCTGAAAGATAAATCGAGAAATGTAGTTCAATCTTCCCAGAAAACTTTGAACTTCTTTTAGTGTACTCAGAGGTGACAAATTCTGAATGGCATGTATCTTATCTGGATCGACTTCAATTCCTTTTTCACTGACCACAAAACCTAGTAACTTCCCTGACTTTACCTTGAAGATGCACTTGGCTAGGTTTAACTTGAGTCAAAACTTTCTTAATCTTTCAAATAACTTTCTGAGGCTAGTGACATGATTTTCATCTTCACAAGATTTTGCAATCATATCATCTACATACACCTCGATCTTTTTGTGCATCATATCATGGAAAAGTGTTACCATGGCCCTTTGATATGTTGCCCCAGCATTCTTTAACCCAAAAGGCATGACCTTGTAACAAAAGGTTCCCTACATAGTCACGAAAGTGGTCTTTTCCATATCATCTACAACCATTTTTATCTGATTATACCTTGAGAAACCATCCATAAAGGAGAAAATCAAATGTTTAGCCGTGTTATCTACCAGTTTGTCAATATGAGGTAAAGGAAAGTTATCCTTTGGACTAGCCTTATTCAAGTCATGATAGTCTACATACATTTGTACCTTTCCATCTTTCTTAGGAACCGATACTATATTGGCTACCCACTCTGGATACTTGGCCACTTGTAGAAAACCTGCATCAAACTGTTTTTTCACCTCTTCTTTGATCTTTAGTAGCATTCCAGGCTTCATTCGTCTTAATTTCTGCTGAACCGACTTACATTCTAGCTTTAGGGGCAATCTATGCTCTACTATCTCCATGTTCAGTCTTGGTATATCCTGGTAAGACCAAGCGAACACATCTATAAATTCTTAAAGAAAGTCTACCAAATGTTGTCTATCTCTTGATGAAAGTGAAGTGCCAATTCTGACATCTTTCTTATTCTCTTCATCTCTCAGATTCACTAAGTTAACTATCTCTTGATGAAGCTCAATTGGCTTATTTTCTTGTTCAATCAATCTCATTAGGTCTGAAGGCATAACATATTCCTCAGAATTCTCTTCATTGTCAAGTTCATTAGTGTTAATTGAATTCTCAAAACTAACCTCTTGATTGTTATCATGATTATCTTCATGTTCATTTAAAGACCTAAAATTGAATGAAATGGGATATGTTGGCAAAATGTGTTTGTAAAAATGGCAATAATGAAGACACAAGAAGAAATGAATGAAAATGCATCATTCCTAATTTTTATTAAAATAATAAAAGATAAATGACCCAAACAAAAAGATCACCCTAATACCTTGGGCAATAGCTATTGGGATGTTACAATTACATTATATTAGTTTCAAAAGTCACAAGCATTTCAATGGTAACGGATAAAGGTGGACCCATCTCTCTTAATTAATCTCCCTTTCATCTTCAATAGCATCAATGGTTAACTGGGTAAAAACCCTTTCCATGCTTTTTCTTGTATTTGGGTACATAAATCCTCCTAGTCTGAAAGTCTCATACAGGTGTGGGATAATCATTAGTCTTGTTATTTTTCTTGCTGGCCTTCTCTTGATTTCCCATTCTACTACCTCATAGCCTAGGCCTAACCTTTCGCTATTGTCTATCACTATCGGGGGTTTCTTTATTCCTTGCAAGTTCTTGTCCAACCTTAATCTTAGATACCAGCCCTTATTGATGACTTGGCTCATCACTATCCTTGAAAAAGATTGATTTTTAAGTCCTTCACCTACAAAATTAACTAGCTCAAAAGATCGATAGGAGTATTCTAATGCTTTTTCGGTAGCCTTTACATATAGAGTATTCAATGGTTGGGTCACTAGCATGTCTTCTTCCCCAACTACCACTACTAGTTGACCTTTTACATTAAACTTGATCTTTTGGTGCAAGGTAGAGGGCACAGCTCCTACCATGTGAATCCATGGCCTTTTCAATAGATAGCTATAGGATGAAGAGATATGCATCACTTGAAACTTCACATTAAAAGTACATGGCCCAATTTGTAAAGGTATCTCGATATCCCTTAAAACTTCTCTTCTGGTTCCATCAAAAGCTCTCACGATCATCTGACTGTCTTTCATATGAAAATAGCTAATGGGTAGCTTCGCCAGTTGACATAGGCATGACATTGATAGCAGAGCCATTATCAATAAGGACCTTGGCTATGATATGGCTTTTGCACTTAACCGAGATATGCAAAGCCTTGGCATTTCTCTTTCCCTCTAAAGGAATCTCATCATCACTGAATGAAATGTGATTTAGCATGACTAGATTTGTAGCCAGGTGATTCACATATTCAACAGATACATTATGTGCCACATATGCCTAGTTCAATATTTTTAACAGGGTGTTTTAGTGTGGCTCTGAGTTTAACAGTAGTGATAGTAATGAGATTCAAGCTGGCATTTTATTCAACTGTAAAATAATTGAATACTCACTATGTTTTACCAGCTTCAGGAATTCACAAACCTTTTTTTCTGACATCGACTTCGGGCGATCTTCTTCAGGTTCTACTTCAGGGTTATTCTGTCCTTTTTCTTCCTTAGCCTTCTCTCTTCTAGCCTTCTTCAGCATTTCTAGAGTGTAGCACCTTCCACTTCGGGTAATACCTCTTACACCAATTATATTCGAAGCGTCAGTTTTGGAGACATCCCCTTCTTGCCCTTGAACTATTGTATCACAGCCATATCTCTAGGGTACAGCTTTATCATCCTCGTATAGGAAAAGAGTCAAAATCTTAAAAGTTATTGGCCTGGGAATGAGTTTGTCTATGATTGACTTAGGCTTGTTCCCACAATGAATTGTCACTAGCTTTGAAAACAGCTTTGCAGGCTTATCAGTCATGGACACCTCAATACTTTTTAAGTCTTCTCTTTTTTCATAGACCTCCATCTAGTATGAATTCAAGAGTTTTTGCACCTCTTAGTGAAACTATTCACAAGTTTCGATAGAGTGGCCCATTGCTCCACTATGATATTTACAACTAGTGCCAGCTATAAATACTCCATGATAACTATGTGAACTCACTAGTTGTATCATGTTAGCTTTCCATAAAATACCAAACAGCTAACTAAGAGGTGTCTTAATATCTGCCACTTCTTTCTTCACATGGTGCTCATATTCTTCACTTAGAGCATTCACATTATGATTAGGTAAGGGATTGCCACTAACATATGGTGCAGTCACCCCTTCTGTATCAAAGCTAATCATTCCATCATTGATCAATCATTGCACTTTGTGTTTTAATTTTTGATGGAATGATCGGTAATCTTATAGTGATAGTCATAATGGGCTGTGAGATTGTACCACTTAGGGTAAGGTGGCTTGAGGGGTTCTAACTTACTAGGAGTAATCAAATGATTGTTGTAAAGCTCTCGATATAATTCTGTATAAGTCGTTGGGATTGGGTCAAATATAAGTTTTTCGTGAGTAGTTCGTTGTTCTCGCGACCCATTGGGTTAGCTGGATGAGTTTGGGGTCTTAGGGTAGGCTGGGTGTTAGGACTATATGTGGTGTTCTGAGGCCTAAGAAGAGGTTGATATGTCTGGGGATAAGGTGACATACAAATGGTTGGTATGGGTAAAGGGAAGTGTTATTTATAGTAGGGTAATATGAAAAATGGTGAGTAGGGTTGATAACCCACAAATTGCTATCTATCAAAGCTCATAGCCTGAGCTTTAGTCTTTTTCTTTTTCGGGACTCTTTTGGTAGATGCTTCACTTCCTTCCAACTTGCCATTCTTAATGGCACTCTCGATAATTTCTCCTGAAATTACCATATCAACAAAATTTTTTATTGCATTCCCTATCATCTTTTCATAATATGGAGGTTTCAAAGTGCTAACAAACAGCACTGTAGTCTCTTTCTTAATTAGAGGAGGTTATACTTGAGAAGCTACATCCTTCCATCTCTGGGCATATTCTTTAAATGACTCATTTACCTTTTTTTCCAGGTTCTATAAAGATAAATGATCAAGAGTCAAATCGATAATATATCGATATTGATCGATGAAGTCATGAGCCATATCACTCCAAGAGCGAATGCGAGTTCTGTCTAGCTAGATATATCACCTGGCAGTAGAGTCTGTAAGGTTATCTTGAAAAACATGCATTAAGAGTTTTTCATTATGGGCATGAGCTGCCATCTTCTGGTAATACATGGTGATATAAGTTTTAAGACACTTCGTACCATCATATTTCTTAAATTCTGGTACTTTAAACTTTGGTAGAATGACTACATCCGGGACTAAGCATAGCCCAACAACATCAACAGAGCCATAAAATCCAATCCCCTCTACTGCCCGCAACCTTTGTTCAAGCATGCTAATCTTTAGATCTTCCTGAGACTCCACCACTTTTGTTTTTTTTTTCTCTTTCTCTTTCAAATCATCTAGATCAAGAATTGATTCTACTGCCCTTTCAATAAAGATAGGATTTACATAGCTATGGTAATGCCCTAAATTGGAGGCTGATGGCATTCCAGGATATGTAGGATATGCGAAGTATTGTGGTGAAACCTCTTGTGTAGACTAGGCTTGAGGTGGACCAAAACCTTGAGGATACAAAGGGTCAGCCACTTCTTGTAATGGGGGAACTTATTGGCTTGTATTTTTTTCAACTCATTTTCCCTTACTCAACTTATTGAAAGCATCTCGAATCTTGCTTAACTCATTTTCAATTTTTTCCTGTGCTTTTTCTAGCTTTTTAAATCTGTGAGAATTTTCCTACTCTATTTGTTTAGTGCTGGATCTTGTGTTGTATCGATGGACAGGGTTTTCGCTAGATGGAGCTATCCTTGAACCTTGAGTACCATATCTTAAAATTAGTAAATTTGCATGACTATTTCATGGTTATTTTGTTAAGTGTAATGAGTGAGAATGCAATGAATGAAAAATGCTTGTATGCAAAGAACATTTGCCTTAAAGACGGTATTTAACTAAAAGATTTCATTTATTCCAAAAAAATTTTATTTACATTAAGTTTATCATCCTGGAATTATAACCATAAAATTGTTTGATCTTTTCATACTGGGCCTTGGCTTCCTCGATGAAGTTCAACAGATGCTGTCCATGTTCTCCTACTAGGGCCACCACTTGTTTCAATGCCTCTGCCTCTTCCACCATAAAATTTGCATTGGTTTTAATTTTTCATAGTGTTACGTGTAAGTTATAAAGGATTTTGGAGCTTAAACCATTAGACTTTGTTTTTGAACAATTCTGGGCATAAAAACCATTCGCACAATTATTGCACGATTTTAATTTTTCGTTGTGTTTCATACTTATTTGCTTTTAGATACATTTTTAGATGCTCTAAAGATGTTGAAGAATTACATATGAATGATCTTGATATTTGGATATTATTTGTGAAGTTGTTATTGGCGCTTGATGTGATTAATTGTGCACTAACTTATTTTAGTAGTATATAGGGGGAGCACTCGAAGCCTAATTTTTTTGTAGTTTTATGTTTTGCTTTGAAAATGATTTTCGTTGAAGTTGAGCTTTAAAGTATGAAAGCATTGTTTTAACATGTTTTTAAATGGAAATGAATTTGAGTATCTTGAATCCAATGTCTTAAACTTGTTCAAACAAAGAAACATGGTAAAACTTACATTTGTTTTAATTTTTCATAGTGTGAACTGAAAGTTATAAAGGATTTTAGAGCGTAAAACATCAGACTTAGTTTTTGAATAATTCTGGGCATAAAAGCCATTCCCAGAATTTCAAATTGTGACATAAATACCATTGTCACACGATTTTAATTTTTTATTTTCTTTCACACTTATTTTCTTTTAGATACATTTTTAGGTGCTCTAAGGAACTTGTGGGATTACATAAGAATGATCTTGATAGTTGGATATTATTT
Organism: Durio zibethinus; assembly: GCF_047325235.1. NCBI lineage: Eukaryota > Viridiplantae > Streptophyta > Magnoliopsida > Malvales > Malvaceae > Durio > Durio zibethinus. The sequence goes on from NC_143162.1 coordinate 25,155,926, forward strand.
GTGAAGTTTTTATTAGTGCTTGATGTGATTAATTATGTGCTAACTTGTTTTAGGGTAAGCGCTCGAAGCCTAATTTTTTAAAATTTTATGTTTTGCTTTAAAATAATTTTCGCTGGAGTCCAGCTTTAAAATATGAAAGCATTTTTTTCCAGGTTTTTAAATGGAAATGAATTAGAATATATGAAATCCAATGTGTTAAACATGCTCAAACAAAGAAACATGGTAAAACTTGCGCTGCTTTTAATTTTTCACAGTGTTAAGTGTAAGTTATAAAGAATTTTGGAGCTTAAAACATCAGACTTTGTTTTCGAACAAATATGGCATAAAAGCCATTCGCACAATTTAAAATTATAACTTAAAAACCATTTTTACATGATTTTAATTTATCATTGTGTTTCATACTTATTTGCTTTTAGATAGACTTTTAGGTGCTTTAAGGAACTTGTGGGATTACTTATGAAGGATCTTGATATTTGGATATTATTTGTGAAGTTGTTATTGGTGCTTAATGTGATTAATTGTGTGCTAAATTGTTTTAGCTGTCCATAAGGGGAGCACTAGAAGCCTAATGCTTTTGAAATTTTATGTTTTGTTTTGAAAATGATTTTCGCTAAAACACAGCTTTAAAATAAAAAAGCATTGTTTTAGCATGTTTTTAAATGCAAATGAATTTGAAAATCTTGAATCCAATGTTTTAAACTTGCTCAAACAAAGAAACATATAAAACTTGCATTGGTTTTAATTTTTCATAGTGTTAAGCATAAGTTATAAGGGATTTTGGAGCTTAAGACATCGGACTGTGTTTCTGAACAATTTTGGGCATAAAAACCATTCGCACAATTATTGCATGATTTTAATTTTTCATTGTGTTTCATACTTATTTGCTTTTAGATACACTTTTAGGTGCTCTAAGGAACTTGTGGGATTACTTATGAAGGATCTTGATATTTGGATATTATTTGTGAAGTTGTTATTAATGCTTAATGTGATTAATTGTGTGCTAAATTGTTTTAACAGTCTATAAGGGGAGCACTCGAAGCCTAATGCTTTTGAAATGTTATGTTTTGCTTTGAAAATGATTTTCGTCGGAGCACAGCTTTAAAATAAGAAAGCATTGTTTTAGCAGGTTTTTAAATGGAAATGAATTTGAAAATCTTGAATCCAATGTTTTAAACTTGCTCAAACAAAGAAACATATAAAACTTGCATTGGTTTTAATTTTTCATAGGGTTAAGTGTAAGTTATAAAAGATTTTAGAGCTTAAGATATCAAACTTTGTTTCTGAACAATTTTGGGCCTAAAAACAATTCGCACAATTATTGCACAATTTTAATTTTTCATTGTGTTTCATGCTTATTTTCTTATAGATACATTTTTAGGTGCTCTAATGTAGTTGAAAAATTACATATGGATGACCTTCATATTTGGATACTATTTGGGAGGTTGTATTGGTACTTGATGTGATTAATTGTGTGCTAAATTATTTTAGCAGTTTATAAATGGAGCACTCGAAGCCTAATGTTTTTGAAATTTTATGTTTTGCTTTGAAAATGATTTTCACTGGAGTCAAGCTTTAAAATATGAAAGCAATGCTTTTAGCTGGTTTTTAAGTGGAAATGAATTTGAATATTTTGAATCAAATGTTTTAAACTTTCTCAAACAAAGAATCATGATAAAATTTACATTGGTTTTAATTTTTCATAGTGTTACGTGTAAGTTATAAAGAATTTTGGACCTTAAAATATTAGACTTTGTTTCTGAACAATTCTGGGCATAAAAATCATTCATACAATTATTGCACAATTTTAATTTTTCATTGTGTATCATACTTATTTGCTTTTAGATACATTTTTAAGTGCTCTAAGGATGTTGAGGAATTACATATGAATGATCTTGATATTTGGATATTATTTGTGAAGTTGTTATTGGTGCTTGATGTGAATAATTGTGTGATAACTTGTTTTAGCAGTATATAGAGGGAGCACTCGAAGCCTAATGTTTTTGTAGTTTTATGTTTTGCTTTGAAAATAATTTTCATTTGAGTCAAGCTTTAAAATATGAAAGCATTGTTTTAGCAGGTTTTTAAATGAAATGAATTTGAATATCTTGAATCCAATGTCTTAAACTTGTTCAAACAAAGAAAATGGTAAAACTTGCATTTTTTTTAATTTTTCACAGTGTTAACTGAAAGTTATAAAGGATTTTAGAGCTTAAAACATCATACTTAGTTTTTGAACAATTCAGGGCATAAAAACCATTTTCGCGTAATTTTAATTTTTTATTGTCTTGCATACCTATTTTCTTTTACATACATTTTTAGGTGCTCTAAGTAACTTATGGGATTACATAGGAATGATCTTGATAGTTGGATATTATTTGTGAAGTTTTTATTGGTGCTTAATGTGATTAATTATGTGTTAACTTGCTTTAGCAGTTTATATGGTAAGAGCTCGAAGCCTAATTTTTTTAAAATTTTATGTTTTGCTTTAAAAATAATTTTCATTGGAGTTTAGCTTTAAAATATGAAAGCATTGTTTTGCCAGGTTTTTAAATGGAAATGAATTTGAATATCTTAAATCTAATGTGTTAAACATGCTCAAACAAAGAAACATGGTAAAACTTGCGCTGCTTTTAATTTTTGACAGCGTTAAGTGTAAGTTATAAAGAATTTTGGAGCTTAAAACATCAGACTTTGTTTTCGAACAAATCTGGCATAAAAACCATTCGCACAATTTCAAATTGTGACTTAAAAACCATTTTTGCATGATTTTAATTTATCATTGTGTTTCATACTTATTTGCTTTTAGATACATTTTTAGGTGCTCTAAGGAACTTGTGGGATTACTTATGAAGGATCTTGATATTTGGATATTATTTGTAAAGTTGTTATTTGTGCTTGATGTGATTAATTGTGTGCTAAATTGTTTTAGCAGTCTATAAGGGGAGCACTCGAAGCCTAATGCTTTTCAAATTTTATACTTTGCTTTGAAAATAATTTTTGCTAAAGCACAACTTTAAAATAAGAAAGCATTGTTTTGGTAGGTTTTTAAATGGAAATGAATTTGAAAATCTTGAATCCAATGTTTTAAACTTGCTCAAACAAAAAAACATATAAAACTTGAATTAGTTTTAATTTTTCATAGTGTCAAGTGTAAGTTATAAAGGATTTTGGAGCTTAAGACATCAGATCTTGTTTCTGAACAATTTTGGGCATAAAAACCATTCGCACAATTATTGCACGATTTTAATTTTTCGTTGTGTTCCATACTTATTTTCTTTTAGATACATTTTTGGGTGTTCTAAAGAAGTTGAGGAATTACATATGGATAACCTTCATATTTGGATAGTATTTGGGAAGTTGTATTGGTGCTTGATGTGATTAATTGTGTGCTAAATTATTTTAGCAGTTTATAAAGGGAGTACTCGAAGCTTAATGCTTTTGAAATTTTATGTTTTGCTTTGAAAATGATTTTCACTGGAGTCAAGCTTTAAAATATGAAAGTAATGCTTTTAGCAGGTTTTTAAATGGAAATGAATTTTAATATCTTGAATCTAATGTTTTAAACTTGCTCAAACAAAGAAGCACAATAAAATTTGCATTGTTTTAATTTGTCATAGTGTTATGTGCAAGTTATAAAGGATTTTGGAGCTTAAAACACTAGACTTTGTTTCTGAACAATTTTGGGCATAAAGACCATTCGCACAATTATTACACGATTTTAATTTTTCATTGTGTTTCATACTTTTTGCTTTTAGATACATTTTTAGGTGCTCTAAGGATGTTGAGGAATTATATATGAGTGATCTTGATATTTGGATATTATTTGTGAGGTTGTTATTGGCACTTGATGTGATTAATGGTGTGCTAACTTGTTTTAGCAGTATATAGGTAGAGCACTCGAAGCCTAATGTTTTTGTAGTTTTCTATTTTGCTTTGAAAATGATTTTCGCTGGAGTCGAGCTTTAAAATATGAAAGGATTGTTTTAGCAGGTTTTTAAATGGAAATGAATTTGAATATCTTGAATCCAATGTCTTAAATTTGTTCAAACAAACAAAAATGGTAAAACTTGCATTTGTTTTAATTTTTCATAGTGTTAACTGAAAGTTAGAAAGGATTTTAAAGCTTAAAACATCAGACTTAGTTTTTGAACAATTTTGGACATAAAACCCATTCCCAGAATTTCAAATTGTGACATAAAAACAATTTTCACATGATTTTAATTTTTTATTGTCTTTCACACTTATTTTCTTTTAGATACATTTTTAGGTGCTCTAAGGAACTTGTGTGATTACATAAGAATGATCTTGATAGTTGGATATTATTTGTGAAGTTTTTATTGGTGCTTTGTGTGATTAATTAAGTGCTGACTTGTTTTAGCAGTTTATAGGGTAAGCACTCGAAGCCTAATTTTTTAAAATTTTATGTTTTGCTTTAAAAATAATTTTCGCTGGAGTCTAGCTTTAAAATATGGAAGCATTGTTTTGCCAAGTTTTTGAATGGAAATGAATTTGAATATCTTAAATCCAATATGTTAAACATGCTCAAACAAAGAAACATGGTAAAACTTGCACTGCTTTTAATTTTTGATAGTGTTAAATGTAAGTTATAAAGAATTTTGGAGCTTCAAAAATCAGACTTTGTTTTCAAACAAATCTGGCATAAAAACCATTCGCACAATTTCAAATTGTGACTTAAAAATCATTTTGCATGATTTTAATTTATCATTGTGTTTCATACTTATTTGCTTTTAGATACACTTTTAGGTGCTCTAAAGAACTTGTGTGATTACTTATGAAGGATCTTGATATTTTGATATTATTTGTGAAGTTGTTATTGGTGCTTGATGTAATTAATTGTGTGCTAAATTGTTTTAGTAGTTTATAAGGGGAGCACTTGAAGCCTAATGCTTTTGAAATTTTATGTTTTGCTTTAAAAATGATTTTCACTGAATCAAAGCTTTAAAATAAGAAAGCATTGTTTTAGCAGGTTTTTAAATGGAAATGAATTTGAAAATCTTGAATCCAATGTTTTAAACTTGCTAAAAGAAAGAAACATATACAACTTGCATTGGTTTTAATTTTTCATAGTGTTCAGTGTAAGTTATAAAAGATTTTGGAGCTTAAGAAATCAGACTTTGTTTTTGAACAATTTTGGGCATAAAAAGCATTCGCACAATTATTGCATGATTTTAATTTTTCGTTATGTTTCATACTTATTTTCGTTTAGATACATTTTTAGGTGCTCTAAAGAAGTTGAGGAATTACATATGGATGACCTTCATATTTGGATACTATTTTGGAAGTTGTATAGGTGCTTGATGTGATTAATTGCACGCTAAATTCTTTTAGCAGTTTATAAGGGGAGCATTCGAAGCCTAATGCTTTTGAAATTTTTTTATTTTCTTTGAAAATAATTTTCACTGGATTCAAGCTTTAAAATATGAAAGCAATGCTTTTAGCAGGTTTTTAAATGGAAATGAATTTAAATTGTGTGCTAACTTGTTTTAACAGTATATAGGGGAGCACTCGAAGCCTAATGTTTTTGTAGTTTTATGTTTTGCTTTGAAAATGATTTTCACTGGAATCGAGCTTTAAAATATGAAAGCATTGTTTTAGCAGGTTTTTAAATGTAAATGAATTTGAATATCTTGAATCCAATGTCTTAAACTTCTTCAAACAAAGAAACATGGTAAAACTTGCATTTGTTTTAATTTTTCACAATGTTAACTGAAAGTTATAAAAGATTTTAGAGCTTAAAACATCAGACTTAGTTTTTGAACAAATTTGGGCATAAAAGCCATTCCCAGAATTTCAAATTGTGACATAAAATCAAATTTTGCACGATTTTAATTTTTTATTGTCTTTCACACTTATTTTCTTTTAGATACATTTTTAGGTGTTCTAAGGAACTTGTGGGATTACATAAGAATGATCTTGATAGTTGGATATTGTTTGTGAAGTTTTTATTGGTGCTTGATGTGATTAATTGTGTGCTAAAATTGTTTTAGCAGTTTATAGGGTAAACGCTCGAAGGCTAACTTTTTTAGAATTTTATGTTTTGCTTTAAAAATAATTTTTGCTGGAGTCAGCTTTAAAATATAAAAGCATTGTTTTGCCAAGTTTTTAAATGGAAATGAATTTGAATATCTTAAATCTAATGTGTTAAACATGCTCAAATAGAGAAACATGGTAAAACTTGCATTGCTTTTAATTTTTCATAGTGTTAAGTGTAAGTTATAAAGAATTTTGGAGCTTAAAACATCAGACTTTGTTTTTGAACAAATCTGGCATAAAAACCATTCGCACAATTTCAAATTATGACTTAAAAACCATTTTTGCATGATTTTAATTTATCATTGTGTTTCATACTTATTTACTTTTAGATATGCTTTTAGGTGCTCTAAGGAACTTGTGGTATTACTTATGAAGCATCTTGATATTTGGATATTATTTGTGAAGTTGTTATTTGTGCTTGATGTGATTAATTGTGTGCTAAATTGTTTTAGTAGTTTATAAGGGGAGCACTCAAAGCCTAATGCTTTTGATATTTTATGTTTTGCTTTGAAAATGATTTTCACTAGAGCAAAGTTTTGAAATAAGAAAGCATTGTTTTAGCAGATTTTTAAATGGAAATAAATTTGAAAATCTTGATTCCAACGTTTTAAACTTGCTAAAAGAAAGAAACCTATAAAACTTGAATTGGTTTTAATTTTTCATAGTGTTAAGTGTAAGTTATAAAGGATTTTAGAGCTTAAGACATCAGACTTTGTTTCTGAACAATTTTGGGCATAAAAACCATTCGCACAATTATTGCACGATTTTAATTTTTTGTTGTTTTTCATACTTATTTTCTTTTAGATACATTTTTAGGTGCTCTAAGGAAGTTGAGCAATTACATAAGGGAAGCACTAAAAGGCTAATGATTTTGAAATTTTATTATTTGCTTTGAAAATGATTTTCACTGGAGTCAAGCTTTCAAATATGGAAGCAATGCTTTTAGCAGGTTTTTAAATGGAAATGAATTTAAATATCTTGAATCTAATGTTTTAAACTTGCTGAAACAAGGAAGCATGATAAAATTTGCATTGGTTTTAATTTTTAATAGTGTTATGTGTAAGTTATAAAGGATTTTGGAGCTTAAGACGTCAGACTTTGTTTCTGAACAATTTTAGGCATAAAAACCATTCGCACAATTATTGCACGATTTTAATTTTTCGTTGTTTTTCATACTTATTTTCTTTTAGATACATTTTTAGGTGCTCTAAGAAAGTTGAGGAATTACATATAGATGACTTTTATATTTGGATATTATTTGGGAAGTTGTATCGGTGCTTGATGTGATTAATTGCATGCTAAATTCTTGTAGCAGTTTATAAGGGGAGCACTCAAAGCCTAATGATTTTGAAATTTTATTATTTGCCTTGAAAATGATTTTCACTGGAATCAAGCTTTAAAATATGAAAGCGATGCTTTTAGCAGGTTTTTAAATGGAAATGAATTTGAATATCTTGAATCCAATGTTTTAAACTTGCTTAAACAAAGAAGCATGACAAAATTTGCATTGGTTTTAATTTTTTATAGTGTTACGTGTAAGTTATAAAGGATTTTAGAGCTTCAAACATTAGACTTTATTTTTAAACAATTCTGGGCATAAAAACCATTCGCACAATTATTGCACGATTTTAATTTTTCGTTGTGTTTCATACTTATTTGCTTTTAGATATATTTTTAGTTGCTCTAAAGATGTTGAGGAATTACATATGGATGATCTTGATATTTGGATATTATTTGTGAAGTTGTTATTGGCACTTAATGTAATTAATTGTGTGCTAACTTGTTTTAACAGTATATAGGGGAAGCACTCGAAGCCTAATGTTTTTGTAGTTTTATGTTTTGCTTTGAAAATGATTTTCACTGGAATCGAGCTTTAAAATATGAAAGCATTGTTTTAGCAGGTTTTTAAATGGAAATGAATTTGAATATCTTGAATCCAATGTCTTAAACTTCTTCAAACAAAGAAACATGGTAAAACTTGCATTTGTTTTAATTTTTCACAGTGTTAACTGATAGTTATAAAAGATTTTAGAGCTTAAAACATCAGACTTAGTTTTTGAACAAATTTGGGCATAAAAGCCATTCCCAGAATTTCAAATTGTGACATAAAATCCATTTTCGCACGATTTTAATTTTTTATTGTCTTTCAAACTTATTTTCTTTTAGATACATTTTTAGGTGCTCAAGGAACTTGTGGGATTACATAAGAATGATCTTGATAGTTGGATATTGTTTGTGAAGTTTTTATTGGTGCCTGATGTGATTAACTGTGTGCTAACTTGTTTAGTAGTTTATAGGGTAAGCGCTCGAAGCCTAACTTTTTTAAAATTTTATGTTTTGCTTTAAAAATAATTTTCGCTGGAGTCTAGCTTTAAAATATGATAGCATTGTTTTGCCAGGTTTTTAAATGGAAATGAATTTGAATATCTTAAATCCAATGTGTTAAACATGCTCAAACAAAGAAACATGGTAAAACTTGCGATGCTTTTAATTTTTGACAGCGTTAAGTGTAAGTTATAAAGAATTTTGGAGCTTAAAACATTGGACTTTGTTTTTGAACAAATCTGGCATAAAAACCATTCGCACAATTTCAAATTACGACTTAAAAACCATTTTTGCATGATTTTAATTTATCGTTGTGTTTCATACTTATTTGTTTTTAGATACATTTTTAGGTGCTCTAAGGATGTTGAGGAATTACATAAGAATAATCTTGATATTCGGATATTATTTGTGAAGTTGTTATTGGCGCTTAATGTAATTAATTGTGTGCTAACTTGTTTTAACAGTATATAGGGGGAGCACTCGAAGCCTAATGTTTTCGTAGTTTTATGTTTTGCTTTAAAAATGATTTTCGATGGAATCGAGCTTTAAAATATGAAAGCATTGTTTTAGCAGGTTTTTAAATGGAAATGAATTTGAATATCTTAATCCAATGTCTTAAACTTCTTCAAACAAAGAAACATGGTAAAACTTGCATTTGTTTTAATTTTTCACAGTGTTAACTGAAAGTTATAAAAGATTTTAGAGCTTAAAACATCAGACTTAGTTTTTGAACAAATTTGGACATAAAAGCCATTCCCAGAATTTCATATTGTGACATAAAATCTATTTTTGCACGATTTTAATTTTTTATTGTCTTTCACACTTATTTTCTTTTAGATACATTTTTAGGTGCTCTAAGGAACTTGTAGGATTACATAAGAATGATCTTGATAGTTGGATATTGTTTGTGAAGTTTTTATTGGTGCTTGATGTGATTAATTGTTTGCTGACTTGTTTTAGCAGTTTATACGGTAAGCGCTCGAAGCCTAACTTTTTTAAAATTTTATGTTTTACTTTAAAAATAATTTTCACTGGAGTCTAGCTTTAAAATATGAAAGCATTGTTTTGCTAGGTTTTTAAATGGAAATGATTTGAATATCTTAAATCCAATGTGTTAAACATGTTCAAACAAAGAAACATGGTAAAACTTGCGCTGCTTTTAATTTTTTACAGCGTTAAGTGTAAGTTATAAAGATTGACTCTAGCAAAAATCGTTCTCAAAGTAAAACATAAAATTTCAAAAGCATTGAGCTTGGAGTGTGCATCAATATAAAAAAATAAGTTAGCAAACAATTAATTACATCAAGCACCAATAGTTGTTTCACAAATAACATCTAAATGTCAAGATCGTTCTCATGCATCCCCAATATCAAGATAATTTCACAAATTTCCTCTTCTAAAAATGTATCCAATGCAAATAAAAATGAAAATTAAAACCGTGCAAACAGTTTTTATATCATAATTTGGGACTTTTGCTAATAGTTTTTATGCCCATAATTGTTAAAAAATGAATATTAACATGTTAAGCTCCAAAGTAATTTATATAACTTACACCTGACGCTATGAAAAATTAAAACCAATACAAGTTATAATGTTTATTTCTTTGAGCAAAGTTTGAAACGTTGGATATCAAAATATTCAAATTCAAATAATTTCGACTTAAAAACTTGCCAAAACAATAATGTTTCATATTTTAAAACTTGACTCCAGCGAAAATCATTCTCAAAGAAAAACATAAAATTTCAAAAGCATTAAGCTTGGAGTGCGTATGAATATAAACAAATAAGTTAGCACAATTTAATCAAATCAAGCACCAATAACAGTTTAACAAATAACATCCAAATATCAAGATCGTTCTCATGCAACCCCAATAACAAGTTAATTCCTCAAATTTCATGTCTTAAAAATGTATCCAAAGCAAATAAGTATGAAAATTTAAAACGTGCAAACAATTTTTATATTACAATTTGGAATTTGTGCAAATTGTTTTTATGCCCATAATTCTTCAAAAATGAACCTTGACATTTTAAGCTCCAAAGTCCTTTATAACTTACACCTGACGCTATGAAAATTTAAAAGTACTGCAAGTTATCACGTTTCTTTCTTTGAGCAAAGGATGTCAAGATATTCAAATTCAAATAATTTGCAATCAAAAACTTGCCAAAACAGTAATATTTCATAGTTTAAAGCTTAACCCTAGCAAAAATCATTCTCAAAGTAGAACATAAAATTTCAAAAGCGTTAAGCTTGGGGTGCGCATTAATATAAAAAAAATAAGTTATGACACAATTAATCACATCAAGCAACAATAATAGTTTCACAAATAACATTCAAATATGAAGATATTCAAATTCAAATAATTTCCATTCAAAAACCTGTGAAAACAGTAATATTTCATATTTTAAAGCTTGATCTTAGCGAAAATCACTTTCAAAACAAATCATAAAATTTCAAAAGCATTAAACTTAGAGTGCGCTTGAATATAAAAAAACATGTTAACACACAATTAATCACATTAAGCACCAATAACAGTTTCACAAATAATATCCAAATATCAAGTTGTTCTTACGCAACCCCAAAATCAAAATAATCCCACAAATTTCCTCCCCCAAATATGTATCCAAACCAAATAAGTAAGAAAATTAAAACTATGCAAATGGTTTTTATATCACAATTTGGAATTTGTGCCAATGGTTTTTATGTCCATAATTGTTCAAAAATGACCTTTGGCATTTTAAGCTCCAAAGTCCCTTATAACTTACACCTGACGCTATGAAAAATTAAAACTACTACAAGTTATCATGTTTTTTTGTTTGAGGAAAGTTGAAAACATTGGATATCAAGATATTCAAATTCAAATAATTTCCATTCAAAAACTTGCCAAAACAGTAATATTTCATATTTTAAAGCTTAACCCTAGCGAAAATCTTTTTTAAAGCAAAACATAAAATTTCAAAATCATTAAGCTTGAAGTGCGCATCAATATAAAAAAACAAGTTATGACACAATTAATCACATCAAGCAAAAATAACAGTTTCACAAATAATATCCAAATACAAAGAAATTCAAATTCAAATAATTTCCATTCAAAAACCTGTGAAAACAGTAATATTTCATATTTTAAAGCTTGATCCTAGTGAAAATCTTTGTCAAAACAAAACATAAAATTTCAAAAGCATTAAGCTTGAAGTGCGCTTGAATATAAAAAAACATGTTAACACACAATTAATCACATCAAGCACCAATAACAGTTTTACAAATAATATCCAAATATCAAGATTATTCTCACGCAACCCCAAAATCAAAATAATCTCGCAAATTTCCTCCCATAAATATGTATCCAAAGCAAATAAGTATGAAAATTAAAACTGTGCAAACGGTTTTTATATCACAATTTGGAATTCGTGCTAATGGTTTTTATACCCATAATTGTTCAAAAATGAACTTTGGCATTTTAAGCTTCAAAGTCCTTTATAACTTACACTTACGCTATGAAAAATTAAAACTACTACAAGTCATCATGTTTCTTTGTTAGAGCAAAGTTGAAAACATTGGATATCAAGATATTCAAATTCAAATAATTTCCTTTCAAATACTTGCCAAAACAGTAATATTCTCGATTTTAAAGCTTGACTCTAGTGAAAGTCGTTCTCAAAGCAAAACATAAAATTTCAAAAGCATTAAGGTTGGAGTGCACATGAATATAAAAAAACAAGTTTGCACAAATTAATCAAATCAAGCACCAATAACAGTTTCACAAATAATATCCAAATATCAGGATCATTCTTACGCAACCCCAATAACAAGTTAATCCCTCAAATTTCCTGTCCTAAAAATGTATCCAAAGCAAAAAGTATGAAAATTAAAACTGTGCAAACGATTTTTATATCACAATTTGCAATTTGTGCTAACGGTTTTTATGCCCATAATTGTTTAAAAGCGAATTTTGACATTTAAGCTCCAAAGTCATTTATAACTTACACCTGATGCTATGAAAAATTAAAAACTATGCAAGTTATCACGTTTCTTTGTTTAAGCAAAGTTTAACACATTAGATATCAAGATATTCAAATTCAAATAATTTGCATTCAAAAACTTACGAAAACAGTAATATTTCGTATTTTAAAGCTTGACCCTGGAAAAAATCACTCTTAAAGCAAATAAAAAACATTAAGCTTAGAGTGCACATAAATATAAAAAAATAAGTTAGTACATAATTAATCACATTAAGCACCAATAACCATTTCACAAATAACATCCAAATATCAAGATCGTTCTCACGCAACCCCAATATCAAGATAATCCCACAAATTTCCTCTCTTAAACATGTATAAAAAGCAAATAAGTATGAAAATTAAAAACGTGCAAACGGTTTTTATATCACAATTTCGAATTTGTGCTAATGGTTTTTATGCCCATAATTGTTCAAAAATGAACACTGATATTTTAAGCTCCAAAGTCTTTTATAGTTTACACCTGACGTTATGAAACCACTGCAAGTTATCACGTTTCTTTGTTTGAGCAAAGTTGAAAACATTGGATATCAAGATATTCAAATTCAAATAATTTCCATTCAAAAACTTACCAAAACAGTAATATTTCATATTTTAAAGCTTAACCCTAGTGAAAATTGTTCCCAAAGCAAAACAAAAAATTTTGAAAGCATTAAGCTTGTAGTGCGCATCAATATAAAAAAAACAAGTTAGGACATAATTAATCACATCAAGCAACAATAACAGTTTCACAAATAACATCCATATATGAAGATATTCAAATTCAAATAATTTCCATTCAAAAACTTGTGAAAACAGTAATATTTCATATTTTAAAGCTTGACCATTGCGAAAATCACTCTAAAAGCAAAGCATAAAATTTCAAAAGCATTAAGCTCAGAGTGCGCATGAATATAAAAAAACATGTTAACACACAATTAATCACATCAAGCACCAATAACAGTTTCACAAATAATATCCAAATATTAATATCGTTATCACACAAACCCAAAATCAAGATAATCCTGCAAATTTCCTCTCCTAAAAATGTATCCAAAGCAAATAAGTATGAAAATTAAAAATGTGCAAATGGTTTTTATATCACAATTTGGAATTTGTGCTAATGGCTTTTATGCCCATAATTGTTCAAAAACGAACTTTGGCATTTTAAGCTCTAAAGTCCCTTATAACTTACACCTGACGCTATGAAAAATTAAAAGTACTGCAAGTCATCACATTTCTTTGTTTGAGCAAAGTTGAAAACATTAGATATCAAGATATTCAAATTCAAATAATTTCCATTCAAAAACTAGCCAAAACAGTAATATTTCCAATTTTAAAGCCTGACTCTAGTGAAAGTCATTCTCAAAGCAAAACATAAAATTTCAAAAGCATTAAGCTTGGAGTGCACATGAATATAAAAAACAAGTTAGCACAAATTAATCAAATCAACCACCAATAATAGTTTCACAAATAATATCCAAATATCAAGATCATTCTCACGCAACCCCAATAACAAGTTAATCCCTCAAATTTCCTTCCTAAAAATGTATCCAAAGCTAATAAGTATGAAAATTAAAACCATGTAAACGATTTTTATGTCACAATTTGCAATTTGTGCTAACTGTTTTTATGCCCATAATTGTTCAGAAACGAATCTTGACATTTTAAGCTCCAAAGTCCTTTGTAACTTACACTTGACGCTATGAAAAATTAAAACCTATGCAAGTTATCACGTTTCTTTGTTTAAGCAAAGTTTAAAACATTGGATATCAAGCTATTCAAATTCAAATAATTTCCATTCAAAAACTTGCCAAAATAGTAATATTTCCAATTTTAAAACCTAACTCTAGTGAAAGTCGTTCTCAAATCAAAACATAAAATTTCAAAAGCATTAAGCTTGGAGTGTGCATGAATATAAAAATACAAGTTAACACAAATTAATCAAATCAAGCACCAATAACAATTTCACAAATAACATTCAAATATCAAGATCATTCTCACGCAACCCTAATAACAAGTTAATCCCTCAATTGCCAGTCCTAAAAATGTATCCAAAGCAAATAAATATGAAAACTAAAACCATCCAAATGGTTTTTATATCCCAATTCGAAATTTGTGCAAATGGTTTTTATGCCCATGATTGTTCAAAAATGAATCTTCACATTTTAAGCTCCAAAGTCCTCTTTAACTTACACCTAACGCTATGAAAAATTAAAAAAAATTCAAGTTATCGGGTTTCTTTGTTGAGCAAAGTTTAAAATGTTGGATATCAAGATATTCAAATTTAAATAATTTCCTTTCAAAAACTTTCTAAAACAGTAACATTTCATATTTTAAAGCTTGACTCTAGCAAAAATTGTTCTCAAAGCAAAACATAAAATTTCAAAAGCATTAAGCTCGGACTGCACATGAATATAAAAGAACAAGTTAGCAAAAATTAATCAAATCAACCACCACTAACAGTTTCACAAATAACATCCAAATATCAAGATCATTCTCACGCAACCCCAACAATAAGTTAATCCCTCAAATTTCCTCTCCTAAAAATTTATCTAAAGCAAATAATTGTGAAAATTAAAACAATGCAGATGGTTTTTATATCACAATTTGGAATTTATGCAAATGGTTTTTATGCCCATAGTTGCTTAAAAACAAATCTTGACATTTTAAGCTCCAAAGTCCTTTATAACTTACACCTAACGCTATGAAAAATTAAAACCATTACAAGTTATCATGTTTCTTTGTTTGAGCGAAGTTGAAAACATTGGATATCAAAATATTAAAATTCAAATAATTTCCATTCAAAAACTTGTGAAAACAACAATATTTCATATTTTAAAGTTTGACCCTAGGAAAATTGTTCTCAAAGCAAAACATAAAATTTCAAAAACTTTAAGCTTGAAGTGCGCATGAATATAAAAAAAACGTTAGCCCACAATTAATCATATCAAGCTCCAATAACAATTTTCGCAAATAACTTCCAAATATCAAGATCGTTCTCAAGCAACCCCAATATCAAGATAATCTCAAAAAATTCCACTCCTAAAAATGTATCCAAAGCAAATAAGTATGAAAATTAAAACGATGCAAATGGTTTTTATATCCCAATTTGGAATTTGTGCAAATGATTTTATGCCCATAATAGTTCAAAAATGAATCTTGACATTTTAAGCTCTAATGTCCCCTATAACTTACACCTAAGCTTGGAGTGCGCATGAATATAAAAAAACAAGTTAGCACAAATTAATCACATCAAGCACCAATAACAGTTTCACAAATAACATCCAAATATTTAGATCATTCTCACGCAACGCCAATAACAAGTTAATTCCTCAAATTTTTTGTCCTAAAAATGTATCCAAAACAAATAAGTATGAAAATTAAAATTGTGCAAATGGTTTTTATATTACAATTTGGAATTTGTGCAAATGGTTTTTACGCCCATAATTCTTCAAAAACGAATCTTGACATTTTAAGCTCTAATATCATTTATAACTTACACCTGACACTATGAAAAATTAAAACCAATGCAAGTTATCACATTTTTTTGTTTAAGCAAAGTTTAAAACATTGGATATAAAGATATTCAAATTCAAATAATTTCCATTCCAAAACTTGCCAAAATAGTAATATTTTATATTTTAAAACTTGACTATAGAGAAAATCGTTCTCAAAGCAAAACATAAAATTTCAAAAGCATTAAGCTTGGAGTGCGTATGAATATAAAAAAACAAGTTAGCACAAATTAATCAAATCAAGCACCAATAACAGTTTCACAAATAACATCCAAATATCAAGATTGTTCTCACGCAACCCTAATAACAAGTTAATCCTCAAATTTCCTCTCTTAAAAATTTATCTAAAGTAAATAAGTATGAAAATTAAAATCGTGCAAACAGTTTTTATATTACAATTTTGAATTTATGCAAATGGTTTTTATGCCTATATTTCTTCAAAAATGAACCTTGACATTTTAAAGCTTTAAAGTTCTTCATAACTTACACTTGACACTATGAAAAATTAAAACTATTGCAAGTTATCACGTTTCTTTGTTTGAGCAAAGTTGATAACATTGGATATCAAGATATTCAAATTCAAATAATTTCCATTCAAAAACATGCCAAAACTGTAATATTTTATATTTTAAAGCTTAATCCTAGCGAAAATCATTCTCAAAGTAAAACATAAAATTTCAAAAACATTAAGCTTGGAGTGCGCATCAATACAAAAAAATAAGTTAGCACACAATCAATCACATCAAGCACCAGTAATAGTTTCACAAATAACATCCAAATATGAAAATCATTCTCACGCAACCCCAATATCAAGATAATCCCGCAAATTTCCTCTCCTAAAAATATATGCAAAGCAAAAAAGTATGAAAATTAAAACCATGCAAATGGTTTTTATATTTCAATTTTGAATTTGTGCAAATGGTTTCTATGCCCATAGTTGTTCAAAAATGAATCTTGACATTTTAAGCACCAAAGTCCTCTATAACTTCAACCTGACGCTATGAAAAATTAGATCCAATGCAAGTTATCATCTATCTTTGTTTGAGCAAAGTTTAACATTCGATATCAACACATTCAAATTCAAATAATTTTCATTCAAAAACTTGCGAAAATAGTAATATTTCATATTTTAAAGGTTGGCACTACCGAAAACCGTTCTCAAAGCAAAACAAAAAATTTCAAAAGCATTAAGGTTGGAGTCCGAATGAATATAAAAAAAAAGTTAGCGCATAATTAATAACATCAAGCACTAATAATAGTTTCACAAATAATATCCAAATATCAAGATTGTTCACAGGCAACCCCAATATCAAGATAATCCCGTAAATTTTCTCCCCAAAAATGTATCCAAAGCAAATAAGTACGAAAATTGAAACTGTACAAACAGTTTTTACATCATAATTTGGAATTTGTGCAAATGGTTTTTATGCCCATAATTGTTCAAAAATGAATCTTGACATGTCAACCTCCAAAGTCATTTATAACTTACACCTGACGCTATGAAAAATTAAAACCAATGCAAGTTATCACGTTTCTTTGTTTGAGCAAAGTGTGAAACATTGGATATCAAGATATTCAAATTGAAATAATTTCCATTCAAAAACTTGCCAAAATAGTAATATTTCATATTTTAAAACTTCACTCTAGTGAAATTCGTTCTCAAAGCAAAACATAAAATTTCAAAAGCATTAAGCTTGGAGTGCGCATGAATATAAAAAAACAAGTTAGCACAAATTAATCAAATCAAGCACCAAAACAGTTTCACAAATAACATCCAAATATCAAGATCATTCTCACACAACCCAAATAACACGTTAATCTCTCAAATTTCCTCTCCTAAAAATGTATCCAAAGCAAATAAGTATGAAAATTAAAACTGTGCAACTAGTTTTTATATTACAATTTGGAATTTGTGCAAGTGGTTTTTATGCCCATAATTCTTCAAAAACGAATCTTGACATTTTAAGCTCCAAAGTCATTTATAACTTACACTTGACATTAAGAAAAATTAAAACCAATGTAAGTTATCACATTTCTTTGTTTGAGCAAAGTTTAAAACATTGGACATCAAGATATTCAAATTCAAATAATTTCCATTCAAAAACTTGCCAAAATAGTAATATTTCATATTTTAAAACTTGACTCTAGCGAAAATCATTCTTAAAGCAAAACATAAAATTTCAAAAGCATTAGGCTTGGAGTGCGCATGAATGTAAAAATAAAATTTAGCAGAAATTAATCAAATCAAGCACAAATAACAATTTCACAAATAACATCCAAATAATAAGATCGTTCTCACGCAACCCCAATAACAAGCTAATCCCTCGAATTTCCTCTCAAAAAAATGTATCCAAAGCAAAAAGTATGAAAATTAAAACCGTGCAAATGATTTTTATATTAAAATTTGGAATTTGTGCAAATGGTTTTTACACCCATATTTCTTTAGAAATGAACCTTGACTAAGCTCTAAAGTTCTTTATAACTTACACTTGACACTATGAAAAATTAAAACTATTGCAAGTTATCACGTTTCTTTGTTTGAGCAAAGTTCAAAACATTGGATATCAAGATATTCAAATTTAAATAATTTTCATTTAAAAACTTGCCAAAACAGTAATATTTCATATTTTAAAGCTTAACCCTAATAAAAATCATTCTTAAAGCAAAACATAAAATTTCAAAAGCAATAAGCTTGGAGTGCATTTGAATATAAAAAAACAAGTTAGCACACAATTAATCACATCAACCACCATCAACAGTTTCAGAAGCAGTATCCAAATATCAAAATGTTCTCACGTAACCCCAATATCAAAATAAGCCCGTAAATTTCCTCACTTAAAAATGTATCCAAAGCAAATAAGTATGAAAATTAAAACCGTGCAAACGATTTTTATATCACAATTTGGAATTTGTGCAAGTGGTTTTTATGCCCATAATTGTTCAAAAATGAATCTTGATATTTTAAGCTCCAAAGTCATTTATAACTTACACCTAACACTACGAAAAATTAAAACCAATGTAAGTTATCACGTTTCTTTGTTTGAGCAAAGTTTAAAACATTGGATATCAAGATATTCAAATTCAAATAATTTTGATTCAAAAACTTGCCAAAACAGTAATATTTCATATTTTAAAACTTGACTCTAGCGAAAATCGTTCGTAAAGCAAAACATAAAATTTCAAAAGCATTAAGCTTGGAGTGTGCATGAATATAAAAAAACAATTTAGCACAAATTAATCAAATCAAACACAAATAACATCCAAATATTAAGATCGTTCTCACGCAACCCCAATAAAAAGTTAATCCCTCAAATTTCCCCTCTTAAAAATGTATCTAAAGCAAATAAGTATAAAAATTAAAACCGTGTAAACGGTTTTTATATTACAATTTGGAATTTGTGCCAATGGTTTTTATGCCCATATTTCTTCAAAAATGAACCTTGACATTGTAAGCTCTAAAGTTCTTTATAACTTACACTTGACACTATGAAAAATTAAAACTACTACAAGCTATCACGTTTCTTTGTTTGAGCAAAGTTCAAAACATTGGATATCGAGATATTCAAATTCAAATAATTTCCATTCAAAAACTTGCGAAAATAGTAGTATTTCATATTTTAAAGCTTAACCCTAGTAAAAATCATTCTCAAACTGAAACATAAAATTTCAAAAGCAATAAGCTTGGAGTGCATTTGAATATAAAAAAATAAGTTAGCACACAATTAATCACATCAACCACCAATAACAGTTTCAGAAGCAGTATCCAAATATCAAGATCGTTCTCATGCAACCCCAATATCAAGATAATCTCGCAAATCTCCTCTCATAAAAATGTATCGAAAGCAAATAAGTATGAAAATTAAAACCGTACAAATGGTTTTTATATTACAATTTGGAATTTGTGCAAATGGTTTTTACGCCCATATTTCTTCAAAAACGAACCTTGACTTTTTAAGCTCTAAAGTTCTCTATAACTTAGACCTGACACTATGAAAAATTAAAACTACTGCAAGTTATCACGTTTGTTTGTTTGAGCAAAGTTCAATACATTGGATATCAAGATATTCAAATTCAAATAATTTTCATCCAAAAACTTACAAAAATAGTAATATTTCATATTTTAAATCTTGGCGCTATCGAAAACCGTTCTCAAAGCAAAACAAAAAATTTCAAAAGCATTAAGGTTGGAGTCTATATGAATATAAAAAAAAAGTTAGCACATAATTAATCACATCAAGCACCAACAACCGTTTCACAAATAACATCCAAATATCAAGATTGTTCTTAGGCAATCCCAACATTAAGATAATCCCATAAATTTCCTCTCATAAAAATGTATCCGAAGCAAATAAGTATGAAAATTAAAACCATGCAAACCATTTTTATCACAATTTGGAATTTGTGCAAATGGTTTTTAAGCCCATAATTGTTCAAAAATGAATCTTGATATTTTAAGCTCCAAAGTCATTTATAACTTACACTTGACGGTATGAAAAATTAAAACCAATGCAAGTTATCACGTTTCTTTGTTTAAGCAAAGCTTAAAACATTGGATATCAAGATATTCAAATTCAAATAATTTCCATTCAAAAAGTTGCCAAAACAGTAATATTTCATATTTTAAAGCTTGACCCTAGTAAAAATCGTTCTCAAAGAAAAACACAAAATTTTAAAAGCATTAAGTTTTGAGTGCATATGAATATAAAAAATAAGTTAGCACACAATTAATCATATCAATGAGTGTAGACACCCAATTTGGTCCAGGCCTGGATCAATTAGGCCTGGTCCAAATGGGTAAGCCCAATTTTGCTTTTATTTTGTATTTTATATTTTGTATTATTTTTATTTTATATTTTTTTCCTTTGTATCTTATGTATTTATTATTTATTTTATTTATTATTACTATGTATTAATATATGTATATCTTTATTATTTTTTTTTCTTTTCTGTTTTTATTTATGTATGTATTTTATTTATCTAGTTATATATTTATTATTATTTATTCATTTATTTATTATAATTTATCTGTTATTATTATTTTTTATTTATCTTGTAATATTTTTTATTTATCTTATTATTTTTTCTAATTATCTATTAATATTTTTTTATTTATCTGATTTTTTTTCTTTTTCTTTGGGGCTGAGATTGAATTTTTTTTTTAAGAATCTTACCGTGAATGGGGATTCAATTAGAATCCAGATTGGATTCAAAGATTGAATCCCCATCCAAAAAGTAATAGGGATTGATCAGAAACTCTTCTGACCAATCCCTATAAATAGGTACTGGAACAAAAGGAAGAGAACACAAAAAACAGAAGGGAGTTGCTGACTGAGAGAAAAAAGGCAGACAGAAGAGATTTGAAAGTTGAAAAGGGGTTTAGAGGCATTAGAATAGCTTTAGGAATCGGAGGAAATTTTTAGAGATTTTTTTGTGAATTTTTTTTTGGAAATTTCTGGAAAATTTCCAGATTCTGGTGAATTTTTCGATGAAATTTGAATTTTTCGACGACAATTTCGGCCAAGTTTGAACTTTCCAGCTAGCTGCCCAGTTTCTGATGAGAATTTCTAGAAACCAACCAATTTTTCGATGAACTTTCAGTGAAAAACCCAGATTTCGATGAAATTTCTAGAATCTGACAATCATTCAATCGGAGTTTTTCCATTTTCTAGAGAAAAGAGAGAGAAGAAAGAAGGGAGGAGAGAGAGGAGAAGAAGGGTTCTGCTAAAAAAATGAAGGAATCAGCCTTATATACCCTTCCAAAATGATGCCGTTTCTGCAATAAGTAACCCAGAGGATTCGCGCGTTTTGCCAAGATTCGAACCGAGCGTCGATCCACTTTTCGACCCCCGTATACTCGTCTCTCTGAGCCATTAGCGGAGCCGAGCCGACACCTCTGAGCCGCTGCTCCAAGTTGTTTTTCTTCCTCAAGTCGAGCTGAGTTGAGCCGCTCCAGATTTTTTTTTCGTTTTCTTTTTATTATTTTTATTATTTATTTTATTTTATTTTATTTATTATTATTATATTAGGGTTGTTTAATTTTTTTTATTTATTTTCATTTTATTTATTATTTTATTTATTTTATTTTCTTTAAATAAAATTAAAAAAATAAACATTTTTGAGGAAAAGTTGAAAGTATCAATTTTTCTCGAAATTAAAAATTTTCAAAAAAATATTTTTGGAAAAAAGTTGAAAGATCAATTTTCCCTTGTACAAAAGCAATAATTTTTTTATTTCTTTTGAATTCTTTTTAATGTTAAATAATCCGACGATGGAGTCTCTACAAGTGAAACAGTAGTTTTTTTTTTTGCATACTCTTGAGGTGAAGGAATTTTTTCAATTTTCTGCTAAAAGTATTAGAGTCAATTGAAAATAATTTTTAATAATTAATTACTTGGTAAAATTTTAAGGCTTGGCGACTTCGCTGGGGAAATTGAGAGTCAGGCCAGCAAATAAATTTATGTTATCCAAAAGCCTAATAAAATTGAACCTTTTTTTATATATGTGTTATTATTCATTCATGTTTATTTATTTTATTAATTATGTCATTCATATACATGTGCATAACATGAGCTCTATACCCGAGCTCTATCCCTCTAAGAAGGAGTAAAGCACCTATTGCTTTCGTGAGGTCTAATGCCTCCATAGTGGCTAGCGAAATACTCCCACTCAAATTGAACCTTTGCCACTTGTAGCCTGTAATGGGTAAGGATTAAAGTGCCTTACTAGTCTGTGATGGACAAGGATGTAAGGAACAATTTGAGAACCTTAAGACTTTGACCTTAAACCACATATAGTGAACCTTAGAAGTGCCTAACCTATAGATAGAGCCAATATTCTTCCCTTTTAGATTTGACCAGAAGCATAAGGTTCATTCCTCTTTTTCTGTGTGATGTTTAAATTTACTTAGTTATTTATTTATTTCTTTTTTCTGGGTGTACTAACCTTTTCTCCCATTCTTCTGCATTGGTTCATGCTCATATCATACAGTTGCATAAAGAACATTTGCTTAAAAGATGATCTTTAACAAATTTTTTCATGGACTCCAATGAACGATTAGTTTGCTCTTCATCCGTATTAGCACCTTATGAGACGCCTAGCGAAGTAAGGGCCCAGTCAGAAAAGATTCAACTAAAGATGGGAGATTGCTTGCCAATTAGGTATGATTCTACTTTGTCTCAAGAAACATCTATCCTCTTCAAACAGAACAATCTAGAGGATTTGGTTGATATCTGGAAGAAGATAAGTCCGTCAAGACAAAAGCAGTTTTGCCAAAGACATGGTCATATAGCACACCTTCTAGCAGTGGTTGTTGATGATAAACTAATCAGAGCTACAGCACAATTCTGGATCCTGCATACAAGTGTTTCATCTTCAATGAAGCTGATATGACTTCCACCATTGAAGAATATTCTATTTTGCTGGGTTTGCACCTCAAGGCTCCTGACAAGGTATATGTCAAAAAACACAAGTCAGGATTTTGTAAAGGTCTGGCTCAACTCATGGGGATAGACAAGGAAGTTGTGGATTCTCATACAAAGAAGAAACAAGAACAGGTTTGCCTACCCTGAAAGTTCTTTCATGAGTTTCTGGTGCAACATGCCAATGAAGAATGGGGGTTAAATATATTTACCTTGGCCATATACGGACTGGTGATCTTTTTAAAGGTTTTGGGATATATTGAGATAGCGGTGGTTGACTTCTTCGAAAGTGTGATCAATGGCTGTAATCTTTCAATGGTAATATTAGCAGAGACTATCAGATCTTTGAGTTATTGTCATCGGAATGGAGGGCGCTTCATAGGTTGCATATAGTTATTGTACTTATGGATGAAAAGCCATTTTGAATAGGAAAATGGTGCTTTCTCGAAACTTTATATCAATAATCGAGCTCCGATTAAGGAATTCTATGAAAGTGGGTGGTCAAAATGAAAGTCTAAACAAGAATGGATAACTTTCCTACAAAAGTTCAAAAGCACCAAGGTGAGATGGTTAGCCCCATGGATGAATCGTGAGCTTATGTTGTATCAATGTGAGGATAGTACAGTGGTCCCACTTCTGGGTTTATGGGGAGTGACAAATTATGCACCACTTCTAGTGAGAAGGCAATTTGGGGGAGAATAGTTCATTCCTATTACTTATGGGCTTCATCAGTTAGATTTCTCTTACAGTGAGACAAAAGCATTTCAGAGGATGAATGAGATGATTAAAGCATGGAAAAATCCTCGAAGAGTGAGTCCTGGACCGTTTACTGATAAAGTCACCCCAGGGTACTTGGTTTGGAGAACAAAAAGAAGAAAAGAAATGGTATTCACTTATGAAATCTCTCAACCACCAACAGAAGAAAAACTTGAAGAGACACCATCAGAGTTAAAGCTTGTAATAAAAGAATTTGAGTCTGAAAAGGGCAAGTTAAAGCAAGAAATCCATAAGCTTCAAGAAAAAAAAGCCCAGTGGAAAGATAAAGCTGAAAGTCATGAAGTTAAAGTTCACAAGATTGCTAGAGAACGTGATACAACTATTGAAGACCTAGCAAAGCTACACCAAGAGCATAAAAGGGTATGTGTGAGAGAAAGGGCTAAAGAGATAACCATTGTCGAGCTGACTGAGGAAAATATAAGATTAAAGCAAGAGTATGTTGAATTGGAAGAAGAAAGTACCGAAGTACAGACAGAGAATAACATGCTAAACAGTTACTTGAGCAAGCTAAGGTAAAAGTTGAATGAACAAGGAGACCACATTTTTGCATTGGTTAGGGAACATAGAGAATTATCATACCAAGTCTGGTGTGGTAAGAGAGAGAACTTAGGAAGACAGAAATACATTGAGCACTTAATGACCCAAATCTGTAAAGGTGTATGCAAGGCAAGAGAGATAGTGGAAGAGGCAGAGGCATTGAAATAAGTAGTGACCCCAGTAGGAGAACATAGACAGCGTCTGTTGAACTTTATTGAGGAAGCCAAGGCCTAGTATGAACAGATCAAACAATTTTATGGTTATAATTCTAGGATGATAAACTCATTGTAGACAAAAAGTTTTTGGAATAAATGAAATATTTTAGTTGAACACCGTTTTTGAGGCAAACATTCTTTGCATACATGCATTTTTCATTCATTGCATTCTCATTCATAAAATAACCATGTGATAGTCATACAAATTTACTAATTCTAAGACATGGTACTCAAGGTTCAAGGATAGCTCCATCTAACGAGAACCCTGCCCATCGATACAACACAAGATCCAGAGCCAGACAAATGGAGCAGAAAAATTCTCATAGATTTGAAAAGATAGAAAAAGCACAAGAGAAGATTGAAAGTGAGTTGAGCAAAATTTTGGATGCTCTCAATAAGTTGAATAAGAGAAAAGGAGTTGAAGAAAATACAAGCCAACAAGTTTCCTTATTGCAAAAAGTGGTTGACCCTTTGTATCCTTCAGGTTTTGCCCCCCCTCAAGCCCAGTCTGCTCAAGAGGTTCCACCGTAACACTTCACATATCCAACATATCCTGGAATACCATCAGCTTTCAAACCAGGGCATTATAATAGTTATGTAAATCCTATCTTTACTAAAAAGGCAGTAGAACCAATTCCTGATCTAGATGATTTGAAAGAGAAAGAGAAAGAAAAGATAAGAATGGAAACTCAAGAAAGCTCTAAGATTAGTATGCTAAAACAAAGGCTACGGGCTGTAGAAGGATTTGGTTTCTATGGTTTAGTTGATGCTACTGGGCTTTACTTAGTCCCCGATGTGGTCATTCTTCATAAGTTCAAAGTACCAAAATTTGAAAAATATGATGGTACGAAGTGCCCCAAAACCCACATCACCATGTATTGCCGGAAGATGGCAGCTCATGCTCATGATAAAAAAACTCTTGATGCATGTCTTTCATGATAGCCTTACAGGCTCAACGGCCAGGTGGTATGTTCAGCTGGACAGGACCCGCATTCGCTTTTGGAGCGATATGGCTCATGACTTCATCGGTCAATATCGACACATTATCGATTTGGCTCCTAATCATTTGTCTTTACAAAACCTGGAGGAAAAGGCAAACAATTCTTTTAAAGAATACGCCAAGAGATGAAGGGATATAGCTTCTCAGGTACAACCTCCACTGACTGAGAAAGAGACCACAATGCTGTTTGTTAGAACTTTGAAACCTCCCTATTATGAAAAGATGATAGGGAATGCAACAAAAAACTTTGCTGATATAGTAATCTGAAGAGAAATTATTAAGAGTGCCATCAAGAATGGTAAGCTGGAAAGAACGAAGCATTTAGCAAGAGAGTCTCGAAGAAGAAAGAAACTGAAGCTCAGGCTATGAGCTTTGATAAACAGTAATTTGGGGGCTATCAACCCTACTCACCACCAAGATATCTGCCATATTACCTTACTGTAAATAACACTTCCCTTCACCTATACCAATCGTTTGTATAATCACCATACCCTCAAACATATCAAACCCCTCATAGGCCTCAAAATACCATGTACAGTCCAAACATTCAACCTATCCCAAGACCCTAAAATCGCCCAACTAACCCTATTGGTGGTTCGCGGGAGCAACGAACTACCCGTGAGAAACCTGTGTTTGACCCAATTCTAATGACTTATATAGAATTATATAAAGAGCTTTACAACAGTCATTTGATTGCTCCTAGTAAATTGGAACCCTTCAAGCCACCTTACCCCAAGTGGTACTATCCCACAACCCACTATGACTACCATTATGGGATTGCTAGCCACTCCACCAAAAATTACACTACCCTGAAACACAAAGTGTAATGGTTGATCAAGGATGGAATGATTTGCTTTGATACGAGAGGAGTGACTGCACCGAATGTTAGTGACAATCCTTTACCGAACCATAATGTGAATGCTCTAAGTGAAGAACAAGAGCATCATTTGAAAAAAGAAGTGATAGATAGTAAGACACCTCTTAGCCAACTGTTCGATGTTTTATGAAAAACTGACATGATACAACTAGTAAGTCCACATAGCTATCATGGAGCATATATAGCTGGTACTAGTTGTAAGTATCATAATGGGGCAATAAGCCATTCCATTGAAACCTGTGAGCAGTTTCACCAAGAGGTGCAAAAACTCTTGGATTCACATCAGATGGAAGTTTATGAAGGAAGAAAAGACTTAAAAAGTGTTAAGGTATCCATGACGGATAAGCCTGTAAAACTATTTCCAAAGCTAGTGACAATTCAGTGTGGGAACAAGCCAAAGTCAATCATAGACAAACTCATCCCCAAGCCAGTAACTTTTAAAGTCTCAACTCCTTTCCCGTACAAGGATGATAAGGTTATACCTTGGAGATATGGCTGTGACACTGTAGTTTAGGGGGCAAGAAGAAGATGTCTCCAAAGCTTACGATTTTAACATAACTGGTGTAAGAGGTATTACTCGAAGTGGAAGATGCTACGCTCCAAAAATGTTAGAGAAGGCTAGAAGGGAGAAGGCTAAAGAAAAAGAGGGACAAAATAATCATGAAGTAAAACCTAAAGAAGATCATCCAAAGTCATATCAAAAAGAAAGGTTTGTGAATTCTCGAAGCTAGTAAAACATAGTGAGTATTTATTGAAATGCCCTGAATCTCATTACTATCACTATTGCTAAACTCAGAGCCACACCGAAATGCCCTGTTGAAAGTGTTGAATCAGGCATACGTGGCACATAATGTATCTATTGAATATGTGAACCACCTGGCTGAAAATTTAGTCATGCCGAATCACATTTCATTCAGCAATGATAAGATTCCTTTGGAGGGAAAAAGAAATGCCAAGGCTCTGCATATCACAGTCAAGTGCAAGAGCCATATCATAGCCAATGTCCTTATCGATAATGGCTCTGCTATCAATGTCATGCCTATGTCAACTTTGGCAAGGCTACCCATTGACTACTCTCATATGAAAGACAGTCAAATGATTGTGAGAGCCTTTGATGGGACCAGAAGAAAAGTTCTGGGGGATATCAAGATGCCCTTACAAATTGGGCCATGCACTTTCAATCTAAAGTTTCAAGTAATGGATATCTCTCCATCTTATAACTGTCTATTGGGAATACCATGGATTCATATGGTAAGAGCTGTACCTTTTACCTTACATTAAAAGATCAAGTTTAATGTAAAAGGTTAACTAGTAGTGGTAGTTGGGGAGGAAGACATGCTAGTGACCCAACTATTGAACAATCCATATATAGAGGATATCGAAGAAGCATTGGAATACTCCTATCGATCTTTTGAATTTGTTAATTCTGTAGGTGAAGGATTTCAAAATCAGCCTTTTTCAAGGATAATGATGAGCCAAGTCATCAACAAGGGCTGGTATCCAAGACTAGGGCTTGGCAGGAACTTACAGGGAATAAAAAAACCCCTAACGGTGATAGACAATAGCGACAGGGTAGGCCTAGGCTATAAGATGACAGAATGGAAGGTCAGAAGAAGGCTAGCAGGAAAGACAACAAGACTGATGGTTATCCCACACCTGTATGAGACTTTCAGACTTGGAGGATTCATGTACCCAGATTTAAGAAAAAGTATGAAAAACATTTTTACCCTGTTAACCATTAATGCTATTGAAGTTGAAGTAGGGCTTAATCAAGAGGAGTGGGTTCACTTTTGTCCGCTAGATTATGAGCTGAATAATTAGAGTGCCATCAAAATGCCTGTGACTTTTGAGACTAATACGATGTAATTGTAACATCCCAATAGTTATTGTCCAAGGCATTAGGGTGATCTTTTTTGTTTGGGCTATTTATCATTTATTATTTTTAATAAAAAAATAAGAAGGCTGCATTTTCATTCATTTCTTCTTGTGTCTTCATCTTTCCAAGCACATCTTGCCAACATATCCCATTTCATCCAATTTTAGGTCTTTAAATGAACATGAAGATAATCATGATAACAATAAAGAGGTTAGCTTTGAGAATTCAATTAACACTAATGAACTTGACAATGAAGAGAATTCTGAGGAATATGTTATGCCTCTGAACCTAATGAGATTGATTGAACAAGAAAATAAGCCAATTGAGCCTCACCAAGAGATAGTTGACTTAGTGAATTTGGGAGATGAAGAGAATAAAGAAAGATGTCAGAATGGGCACTTCACTTTCATCAGGAGATAGACAACGATTGGAAGACCTACTTCAAGAATTTATAAATGTATTTGCTTGGTCATACCAGGATATGCCAGGGCTGAGCACGGAGATAGTGGAGCACAGATTGCCCCTAAAGCCAAAATGTAAGCCAGTTTAGCAAAAATCTGAGACGGATGAAGCCCGAAATGCTACTAAAGATTAAAGAAGAGGTGAAGAAACAATTTGATGCAGGTTTTCCACAAGTGGCTAAGTATCCAGAGTGGGTAGCCAATATAGTCCCAGTTTCTAAGAAGGATGGAAAGGTTTGAATATGTGTAGACTATCGGGACTTGAATAAGGCTAGCCCAAAAGATAACTTTCTTTTGCCTCATATTGACACACTGGTAGATAACACGGCTAAGCATTTGATTTTCTCCTTTATGGATGGTTTCTCAGGGTATAATCAGATAAAAATAGCTACAGATGATATGGAAAAGACTACTTTCGTGACTATGTGGGGAACCTTTTGTTACAAGGTCATGCCTTTTGGGTTAAAAAATGCTGGGGCAATATATCAAAGGGCCATGGTAACACTCTTCCATGACATGATGCACAAAAAGATCGAGGTGTATGTAGACGATATGATTGCAAAGTTTTGTGAGGATGAAGATCATGCCACTAGCTTCAGAAAGTTATTTGAGAGGTTAAGAAAATTTCAGCTCAAGTTAAACCTAGCCAAGTGCACCTTTAGGGTAAAGTCAGGGAAGTTGCTAGGCTTTGTGGTCAGTGAAAGAGGAATTGAAGTCGATCCAGATAAGATACAGGCCATTCAGAATTTGTCACCTCCTAGCACACCAAAAGAAGTTCAAGGTTTTCTGGGGAGATTGAACTACATTTCTCAGTTTATCTCTCAGCTTACGTATCCCATATTTAAGCTTTTTCGCAAGAATAATCCTAAAAAATGGAATGAGGAATGTCTGAGGAATGTCAAGAGGCGTTTGATAAAATTAAGCAATACTTGTCAAACCCTCCAATGTTGGTGTCACCTGTTCTAGGGAAACCTTTAATTTTGTACTTAACAATATGCAAAAATTCAATGAGATGTGTGCTGGGGCAACAAGACGAGTCTAGCCGAAAGGAGAGAGCTATTTACTATCTGAGTAAGAAGTTCACGGAGTACGAATCCAAGTATTCTTCATTGGAGAAAATGTGTTGTGCATTAGCGTGGATTGCCAAAAGACTCAGACAGTATATGCTCTATCATACCACATGGCTCATAGCAAAATTGGATCCAATTAAATATATCTTTGAGAAGCCTTCTTTGTTTGGAAGAATTGCTAGATGGCAAGTAATGCTCTCGAAATATGATATTATATACATGAGCCAAAAGGTAATAAAAGGAAGTGCTATAGCAGAGTTTCTTGTAGACCGTACTACTGAATAATATGAGCCAAAGAAGTTGGAATTCCCTGATGAAGACCTAATGACTATTTCTCAACTAGAGAAAGAAGAGCTTGGAGAAAAATGCTGGAGAATGTATTTTGATGGAGCTGTCAATGCCTTAGGACATGGAATTGGAGCAATTCTGATCTCTCCAGAAGAATAATACTACCCTGTAACAGCAAGGTTAAATTTTAACTACACAAATAACGTTGCTGAATATGAGACATGTGTCATGGGCTTGCAGGCTGCTATAGATAGAGGAGCGAGAGCATTAAAAGTGTTTGGAGACTCAGCTCTAATTATATACCAATTGAAAGGGGAATGGGAGACAAGAGACTCAAAACTCATTCCATATCATAAGTATATTCTAGAGTTGACGAAACAATTTGAAGATATCCAGTTTGACCACTTACCTCGAGAAGAGAATTTAATTGTTGATGTATTGGCTACTCTGGCTGCAATGATTCAAATTAATGATAATACCGACATTCAGCTCATCAAGTTAGATGTTAAGGATATACCAGCTTATTGTTCCAATGTAGAGGAAGAGGAAGATGGAAAGCCCTTGTATCATGACATTTTACAGTATATTAAGGATCAGCAGTACCCATTTTAAGCAACAAAAAATGATAAAAAGGTCATCCGAAGATTGGCTATGAGCTTTTTCCTAGATAGGGATGTTCTATACAAAAGAAGCTGGGATCAAGTATTATTAAGGTGCGTAAGTAAGACTGAAGCGAGAAAAATCATTGAAGAAGTGCATGACGAAATATGTGGGACACAGACTAGTGGACATATGATGGTGAGATAGATCATAAGAGCAAGGTATTACTAGTTAACGATGGAGAGTGATTGTATTGACTATGCTCGTAAATGCCATAAATGCCAGATATATGCTGATAAGATCTATGCTCTGCCTTCTGCTTTGCATGTTATGTCACCACCATGGCCATTCTTAATGTGAGGCATAGATGTCATTGGTCCAATCACCCCAAAGGCTTCTAATGGGCACAGATTCATTTTTATGATGATAGATTACTTCACAAAATGGGTAGAGGCAGCATCATATGCAAGTGTGACACGATCTGTGGTTTACAAGTTCATAAAGAGAGAGATTATCTATAGATATGGACTTTCAGAAAGAATTATTTCAGACAATGCCAAGAATCTAAATAGTAAGATGATGCAAGAAATATGTGCTCAATACAAGATCAGGCATCATAACTCAGCACCATACAGTCCGAAAATGAATAGGGCAGTTGAGACAGCCAATAAGAACATAAAAAAGATTTTGAAGAAATGATCGAGACTTACAAAGATTGGCATGAGAAGTTGCCATTTGCATTACATGCATATCGAACGTCAGTTCACACCTCTACTGGGGCAACCTCATTTTCTTTGGTTTATGGGATAGAAGCTGTACTATCAGTGAAAGTAGAGATTCCCTCCTCGAGGGTTCTAAAAGAAGTTGAGTTGGAAGAAGCTGAATGGATTCGAGAATGCTATGAGCAGTTAAATTTCATAGAAGAAAAGAGATTGACTGCACTGTGCCATGGTCAGCTATATCAAAAAAGAATGATGAAGGCTCATAATAAAAAAATTCAACCCCATTGCTTTCGAGAAAGAGAGTTGGTTTTGAAAAAAATCCTTTCAATCTAGCACGATAGTAGAAGAAAATGGACTCCGAATTGGGAAAGACCATATGTGGTGAGATGAGCTTTTTCGGGTGGAGCGTTGATACTAACTAAGATGGATGAAAATGATTTACCTCATCCTATAAATTCTGATGCTATGAAGAAATACTATGCTTGAAGAAAAAAAATGAAAAAAATGAAAAAATGAAAAAAAAATGAAAAAAAAAGTGAATAAAAAAGGAGGACTCAAGGCGAAAACCCTAAAAGAGCGGTTTGAGTTATAAGGGGTTTGTCTAAGTTGAAAACCTGAAAAGGCAGCTTAGATAAGGAGAATATGGCATTGAATTTGAAAGTTCATTGGCATAGAGACTAGCAAATCCAGAGGAGCTCCAAGTTATTAAATACATCAAAGGGTTGGGTTTTCAGAAAAACCTTGAGATATGTTATCATGATCATCCGATTGTTCATTTTTGGGCTTTGTCCCCACACTTATCTTTGTAATTCTTTCTTGGCCAAAGTTTGCCAACATTTTGCTAATAAAAGACATTCCATTTCATTGTTTGTGTCTTTTTTCTAGTGACTATTTCTCAACCATTCATATTCTTTTTTCTTAATATCCTACAATGGAAGAAATGTGCAAATGCATTCTTACTTTTTGAGTTTGAAATAATGATTGATGAATGAATAATAGCATGAAAGATTTTTACATTACATTGAATAAGTCAAAAGTGATAAAGGCAGAATAGAGATGTTCAGTTCCTGATGAGGACATTGAATTTGGAAAGAGATTTCTTACAAGAAGAATACGAGTGAAAGAGATGATTAAGAGCTACACTAGTTCAATCTAAAAAAAAAGTAGCGTAATCTGATTTTTGAAGAATCAAAGCGTTCAATGCCTAGGAAAAGAGCTTGAGAAACTTGAGTACCATACATTAAATAGGAATTAATTGGCCAACATTTGCATAGCATGCATTGAAATTCATATGCATTGCATAGCATATACTACTTTCAAGAAGGTATAGTGTATAAATTCAAGAAGCAGGGGTGTTCCAACATCCCACATAGAGAAGACAAATGTGAAGGTATTTTCAAATTTGAGAAGAAACTTGTCAAATAAGTTCCTAATCTTTGAAACAGGATGTTTTTCGGTATCAAGGTTGATTTATAAGACCTTTGGGCATAATCTCCTGCAATTTTTTCAAACACAATTTTCAACTCCTTTAAACATGATTGTCAATGAGCAATTTACTTTTCAAAGTCGTGGTGCCTCTGTTTAGAGGAGCAATTTACTTTTCAAAGTCGTGGTGCCTCTGTTTAGAGGAGCCATTTATTTTTCGAGTCGTTGAGCCTCTGATTAGAGGAGCCATTTATTTTCCAAAGTTGTTGAGCCTCTGATTAGAGGAGCCATTTATGTTTTTCAAAATCGTTGAGCCTCCAATTAGAGGAGCTTTATTTATTTTTCAAAGTCGTTAAGCCTCTGATTAGAGGAGTTTTGATCAAATCTTAAACAAAAAAAAACAAAAAAATAATAAAAAGTGTCGAGTTGATTGGGTGTCTACGTCTTTGCGAAATTTATGTTTCACAGAAAATGTGCAAAAAGGGGTAGCTATAGACACCCAATTTGGACACCCAATTTGGTCCAGGCCCGGATCAATTGGGCCTGGTCCAAATGGGTAAGCCCAATTTTGCTTTTATTTTGTATTTTGTATTTTATATTTTATATTTTTTATTATTTTTATTTTATATTTTTTCCTTTGTATCTTATGTATTTATTATTTATTTTATTTATTATTACTATGTATTAATATATGTATATCTTTATTATTATTATTTTTTCTTTTTTTTCTTTTTCTTTTTTTCTGTTAATATTTATATATGTATTTTATTTATCTAGTTATATATTTATTATTATTTATTCATTTATGTATTATAATTTATCTGTTATTATTATTTTTTATTTATCTTGTAATATTTTTTATTTATCTTATTATTTTTTTCTAATTATCTATTAATATTTTTTTATTTATCTGATTTTTTTTTTTTGGGGCTGAGATTGAATTTTTTTTGAAGAATCCTACCGTGAATGGGGATTCAATCAGAATCCAGATTGGATTCAAAGATTGAATCCCCATCCAAAAAGGAACAGGGATTGATCGAAACTCTTCAGATCAATCCCTATAAATAAGTACTGGAACAGAAGGAAGAGAACACAGAAAACAGAAAGGAGTTGCTAACTAAGAGAAAAAAGGTAGACAGAAGAGATTTGAAAGCTAAAAAGGGGTTTGAGGCATTAAAATAGCTTTAGGAATCGGGGGAAATTTTCAGAGAGTTTTTTACGAATTTTTTTTCTGGAAATTTTTGGAAAATTTCCAGATTTCGGTGAATTTTTCGACGAAATTTGAATTTTTTAACGATAATTTCGGTCAAGTTTGAACTTTTTGAAAGATCAGTACCTATTAAAGACTTTGCATTTCACTAAAAAAAAAAACCCAACCTTTTTCTCTTTCCAAATATTGCTAAAAAAAATAATGGCTAGTTTTGACACATACTGAAGTATCACATTTTCAATAAAAGAAAAGTGCTTTAGAAAATTATCTCTTTTGTGAGCCTAAAAGAAATCATTAAACCCTCATTAAGCTTTTCATGAGATATGCCTGCCAGTGAAACAAATTGATTAGTCAATTACCCTCATCCATAAGTATTCCAAATAGTAATCATCAATTTGCAAAAGATTCAGAAGTCTTGATTTTAAATTTTCTCATTGATTGCAAAGATACTTTATGCGGGGTAATTTTGTGATCACTTTTGAAAAGTTTAAAGACTATTTGTGCACTTTATACATAATACTGAGATCATTTTTTAGTGAAAATTAAACATTAAAAATTTGAACAGATATCTTTAGAGAAAAAAAAGGTAAAAAAAGTCTTTGCATTTGCATTGCTTGCATTATAAGAAAAACATTTGACCTACAAATGAAAAAACAAAAAATACATTTGTAGTTGCATCACTTGCTTGTGCATCATGAAAAGGACATTTACATTTGCATCACTTGCATCTACATCACAAGAAAAACATTCACATTTGCATCACTTGCATTTGCACTTGTTTAAGACATTTGCATTCACACCATAAGAAAAATTTGCATTTGCATCATGTCATCTGCATCATAAGAAAAGGTATTTGTAGGGGCATTTACATAAAAAGCACATTGTCATTCACATTCTTACATTTGTGTTGACATTTGCATTCACATTGACATTTTCATTAGCATCATTTAATGAGAATAGACATTTGTATCATGATTGCATTTATCAATATTAGAAAACAAGAAAAAGTACAAAAAAAAAGAAAGAGAGAGAAAAAAAAGTAAGATTTAAAAGTTTCAAAGCCTCTGTTTAAGGGGAACCATTTTCAATCAAGATTTTGAAGCCTTTATTTAAGAGGAACTTTTTTCAACAAGACCTTTAGAGTTTCAAAAATCTCAGATTAGGTGAAAGCCATTTTTAAAAAGATTTTTTTTTTTTACATTTTAAAGTTTCATTGCTTGTGATTAGGAAAAGCATTTAAAGATTTTAAAATTTGTAAAACCTCTAGGCACAATTTTTAAAACCTTCAGGCAAAATATTTTTAGATTTTCAAAGTTTTATTGCCTCTGATTGGGATGAGCATTTAAAGATTTTGAAATCTCTAAGACCTCTGGGCATAATTTTTAAGACCTTTGGGCAAAAGATTTTTAAATTTTCAAAGTTTCATTACCTCAATTGGGAGGAGTATTTAAAGATTTTGAAATCTGCAAGACCTCTGGGCATAATTTTTAAGACCTTTGGGCAAAAGATGTTGAAATTTTCAAAGTTTCATTGCCTCTAATTAGGAGGAGCATGTAAAGATTTTGAAATTTGTAAGACCTGTGAGCATAATTTTCAAGATCTTGAAGCAAAACATTTTAAAGTTTCATTGCCTCTGATTGAGATAAGCATTCAAAGATTTTGAAATCTCTAAGACCTATGGGCAAAACATTTTAAAGTTTCATTGCCTTTGATTGGGAGGAGCTTTTAAAGATTTTGAGATTTGTAAGATCTCCAAGGATAATCTTTAAGATCTCCGAGCACAATTTTCAAGACCTTCGGGTAAAATATTTTAAAGTTTTATTACTTTTAATTGGAAGGAGCATTCAAAGATTTTGAAATCTTTAAGACCTCCAGGCACAATATTCAAGACCTCCGGGTAAAACTTTTTAAAGTTTCATTGCCTCTGATTGGGATGAGTATTCAAAGATTTTGAGATTTGTAAGACCTTTGGGTACAATATCTAAGACCTTTGGGCATAATTTTCAAGACCTTAAGACAAAACATTTTAAAGTTTCAGTGTCTCTAATTGGGAAGAGCATTCAAAGATTTTGAGATTTGTAAGACCTTTAGGCTTAATCTCTAAAAACTTTGAGCATAATCTCTAGAACCTCCGAGCATAATTTTTAAGATCTCTAAGCAAAACATTTTAAAGTTTTATTGCCTCTGATTAGGAGGAGCATTCAAAGATTTTGAAATTTATAAGACCTCTGGGCTCAATTTTCAAGACCTTCAGGCACAATGTCTAAAACCTCTTAGCACAATTTTCTAAGACCTTGAAGCATAATTTTCAAGATCTTTGGGCATAATTTTCACTTGTGGTGTTATCTCGATCAAATTTTTATTTTTCAACTTATGGTGTTGTCTAATCGATTTTTTATTTTTCAACTCATGGTGTCGTCCTAATCATTTTCTTTATCTTTTGACTTGTGATTCAATCCTAAATAAAAAAAAAGAAAAGAAAACAAATACAAACAAATACAAACAAATACAAAACAAAAAATACAAAAAAAAAACTTTTGAAAAATCCTCGATTTGCTTTTAGACAAAATTGTTGTCTTTATCTTTGCCTTATTCTTAATTCTCAACAATGTGCAAAGAGAGAAAGCTATAGACACCAAATTTGTTTAGGTTTTTAAGTGGGGCCTCAGTTCTAAAATCGAACCAGAGTCTATTTTTTTTGTTTATTTCATTTTTTATTTTATTTTTTTATTTTCATTTTGATTTTGTAAGTTAGTATTAAAATAAAATGTTAATTAGATATTAATAATAATAATAATTAATTAAACAATGAAAAAACCACAAACAAAGGCCATAAAAAAAAAAGAAAGACAGACCCACTCCCATACCCTGACAACACTCACCTCTCCAGCCACCACCTACTTTACCCACTACCTTAGAAAGCACCCGAGAACCCTTAAGTACCTGTCCCTCTCTCCCTTGGAGCCTCTGCATTTTAGCCATGAGCACCTTGTGCCCCATCATAGCATCTCAACATAGCACCAGCTCGTAGCCCTTCCACCTGAGCCTCAACGCACTTTAGTTAACACCGAAGTCCTAAAACCTCAGTGACCTACATAGACCTATGCCCAATGCCCAACCGGACCCTTGAGGCACCCGTTTAGAAGCCCTTACTACTCCATCTTCACCTAGCTCCACCCCTAGCCCAGTTCATTTTCAAACAGCCATAACCACAAAAAAAAAAGAAAATCAAAACCAACAAACACTGTCCTCCCAAAGGGGAGGAACCATCAGCACCAAGTCACCTGCAAAAATAGAAAAAATTCCTCAATTTTGTTTTTTTCAAAAAAAAAAAAGAACATTGAAAACTTCATACCCCGATTTACGTCGATCATGGTTGTTTCTTACAAAAGGGAGGTCAGATTGAAGGTCAAGAGGCTAGGGCGAATCTTTTGGAGAATTTTAAGATTTTTCAATGATCAATGATTGTCAATCGACAACCAATGGCAAAAGTTGATGTAACTGATGACGATCAGTGGATTAGTCTAGAGAGAGAAGCCTTGAGAAAAGGAGAGTAGTAGAAAGAGAGAGAAAAGAGAAAAATGAAAGAAAAAAATTTGGTTTTTATAGAAAGCTGAAACTTGAAACGATGTCATTTAAGGACAGGGGTGAAATGATGTTGTTTTGAGCTTAAAGGATTTGTGTGTTGACCTGAATCTGACCTGGGATCCGCGTAACCCGACCCACGATCCATTTCTACCTCAGCTTAAGATCGATCCAATTAAACCAATATTAAACTACTAGAAAACCTAGTTTGAATTGTCGAACCGTTGAACCGACAGACTGGCTCAAACCGACATTGACTGGATCGTTGACCGGTCTGGTTCAGGTATTTTTTTTAATTTTTTTTAAATTTTCAAAATTTTTTATATTATCATTTTTGTTATTCTGAGTTTTATTTTTAATATTTATACATGATAAATTTTTAAATTTGTTAGAATAAATATTTGATTGTTTTCAATAATAATAAAATGAAAACAAAATAGGATAATAACTAAAAAATGCTTAAAAAATAATAATGACAATAATAATAATAATAATAATATAAAAAAATGATAATAAGAATAAAGTAATTTTTTTCTTTTCCCTGCCTAGATGTTGGAGGGAATAAAAATATTCTTTTAAAAGTATTTTTACCTAGATGTTGGGAAATTATAAAAAAAAGTATAAAAAGTATAAAAAAAAGATAATAAATAATAATAAAACAACAACAACAACAACAACAATAATAAATTGTTATAAAAAGAAAATATATGAAAAAATTTTTAAATTAATTTTCAAAAATTATAAAAATCGAACTTAATTCGAAAATTCACTTAGATGTTGAAAATTTTTAAAGATGTTAGCATTTTCTTAAAACTCTAAAATCCAAATCTTAAAATCGAAATCCTAAACCTTAAACCCTAAAATCGATACTTAAACCCTTAAACCTTAAAACTAAAACCCTAAACCTTAAATCTTTAAATGGAAACCCTAAAAACTCCAAACCCTAAAATTAAACCCCAAACCTTAAAGTCGAAACCCTAAAACCTATACACCTTAAAATCAAACCCTAGACCCTTTGAACCCTGAAACCCCAAAAACCCTCAAATCCCTAAAATCTAAAATCTTAAAATCCAAAATCCCAAACTTTAGAATATGTAATGCAAAAATCATCCAAACTTTAAAACCACGACCTAAGTTTTATCCAAGACCATTCTAAAATCTTAATGATACGTATGAAAATCTCACTTGAAATAATTTGTTCTCAAATGCCGCCTAGACGACGGAGTATTTAAAAAACTTTATTTCATTAAGTTTTTCATGTGAGTCTTTAATTTGCTTTAATGATGGAATAAATAAAAAATATATAATAATAAAATAGGATGTTAAATATGAATAATCGCACCTAAGCTCCGCATAGATTTTGGGGAGTCAAGGTAGTCTCATTATATTTAAGAATTTAATTTCAAATTTGCATTTCATCATCATACACAACACCTATTGGCTTACATGCATTTATTTGTTATTGTTTGCACTCATTTGCATTTCTTTCTCTTTAATTTTTACTCGCTATATGATAATACCATCATTTACTTTCATGCACAAAATGTTTGTACTTTAAAAAAGTGAAGTTATAAAATAAAACAAAAGCAACATTCTAAGGGGAATAATTATTGGTACTTTGCCTAGATGTTGGAGAGTTATCAACAATTATCTTTTCCAAAGAATGTTGTTTTCATTTTCGAGGGATGTCATGGTAAATATCAATTAAAAGCATTATTTATAAAGTTCTGCCTAGATGTTGAAGAATTTTAAGATAATTCTTTAATTTAAAGGTTTCTTCGATACTACTAAATAAATTTTTTTTGATAAAATTAGTTTCCTTTTTTTTTTTTAAAATAATATAAGGAGATTATTATTAAATTTTAAATCGAAACCATTTCATCCAATACTAGAAATAACGCATAATTAATTGGTACCAATTTATGGGCACTATGGGGGTGCTAATCTTTCCTTACACGTAACTGACTCCTGGACCCAACCTGATTTTCGTAGATCAAAATTTATTTTTTTGATAAACTTTAAGCCCGTTTTTATAGTTTTATTAAAAAGATAAATTTTTGGGTGGCCAATCATACCTTAAAAAAGATTGGTGGCAAGTCATTCTATTTTTTTTTTTTTACATTCTTTATGTCTGGCGGTCCCAAAACCGTTACAACAATCCATTATATTAAT
Source organism: Durio zibethinus (assembly GCF_047325235.1). NCBI lineage: Eukaryota > Viridiplantae > Streptophyta > Magnoliopsida > Malvales > Malvaceae > Durio > Durio zibethinus. The sequence goes on from NC_143162.1 coordinate 25,196,048, forward strand.
TACATATAAAAGAAGGATTAGTGCATTCATTTATTAAATTTCAACGTAATAACTATTTATACTCTTAATTTTATGTAGTAAAATATAGAGAATTGATTGTTTAGGAGTTTTTTTTTTACCAGTAAGTGTTTTAAGTGTTTTTTTTTTTTAAATTAATTAGGGTTTGGTTTAATTGTAAGGAGGAAGTATTAAAATTTTGAGATATTAGATTCAAGTTTCACCATGTATGAGTTTGGTTCATTTTTATGTTAGTAGTTATGTTTTAGATTGTTGATTAGCTAGTTAGTTTGATTATTTACGATTTTTTTATATATGAATGTAATATTTTATTATGATTATAAATTAAATTTGTAATTTCATAAAAATAAATTATTCTCTTAATTTTATACAAAAAAGAATTGATTTTAAGTGGAGTTTGAATGTTTATTTGAATATTATGCTAAAAAATATTTATATTTAATTATAAATTTTTAAATTGAATTGGTGTTTCGAGTCATCTTCTAGTTATTAAAAATCAAATTTAATTATAATAAATATATAAAATAAAGGATATAATTGTAAATTTAATTTCTTCATATGCAACTACATAAAAGCTACCCATAATTTTATTCTATTCTTTTACTTATTTTGTATCACAATCCAGTATGAAGAAAAATATCTGTCAATGTTATGACAAAATGTTAAGCTATCCATCAAAAAAGTTTTTCCAGTTAAGTGCTGTTGTCAAGCTGGAGACCTGAAACTCTCATTGGAATTAATAATTGCTTTAGCGTGTCTTTCTTTGGATTTGCTCTAATCGCAGATTGGAGATAAGTGTAATAACTATGGAAAAACGTGGAATAAAATATTTGAATTCCTTGATGCCAAAGTTCTTCAAGATTTTGTTCTAGGAATAACTTTGGTCGATTCCTTTTTTACAAGATTATATTGGTGGCTAACTAAAGCATGACATGGAATTCTTTTTAATATTTCCAGAAATTTTGCTTTGGTAAAGGTTACATAGACAGCATTCCGGAGCTCAACTTTCCAGCTGTGATACTGTTGGCACAAGCAAACTGCCCATCTTGTTACTTGAAGCTTACATTTGTCGATCTTCTAGTTAGCAACACACGGTAGGAAGTGGGAACCGTCTTGGCATGTGCAGTTAATTGTACTTTTGTCACATGTCTGCTTCTTTTTTGGAGCATATCATCCGCTTTTATGGCATCTATCAAAATTATTATAATTTTTTTAATAAAAGAAGGCGCAATTTAAATAGTTAAAGAAATTATAAATATTAAATTTTAAAATTTAAAATTATTAAATATTATTTTTTAAAAATAATTATATAAATTTATTGAATTAGAATTGGATTTAAAATTGATTATAATTTAGCATTATATAACAATTTTCAAAATGTTACTTGAACTTTACAAATAGTTATTTTTTTAATAATTTTTTGTGATTGTTTGATTATAAAATTGTAGTAAATCTATATTTGGATAAACATTAGTAAATAAAAAAAAAATTTTAAAGGAAAAAAATGTCTTGTTTGGATAACAAAAATTAATAGAAGACATTATTTAAGAGACGAGAAATTCGCCTAACCTTCCTAAGTGGAATCTGACAAAAAAACTAAATTAAGTGATGCTTATTTCAGTTGGGCTGCCACCTTAATTAAATTGATCTCACCACCTCTGTCCCCCACTCTTTCTGTATGTTTTATGACTGTCTGGAGGTTTTGTTGACTGCTTGCCATTGCCAATGTTTTGTCGACTATCGATTTGTACATGGATTAGGCATACGAAAGAGGGCATACATAAGCAATCAAGGTGTTGTGTTGATGCCAAAATTTCATCTAGATGGAAAATATATCGTACATTAAACATCTAAACAACCAAAACCTTATAGGATCATACTTGCAAAATTTCACGTGATGATAAGAATTAAATCAACCATATCATTAAGAATCATATCAGCAATCAAAGGTATAGTAACCTTGAGTTTAAACAGCCCAAGAATACTTGAACACCAAAAAGGAAAGCCAAGACAATATCAGCCAAAGTGTTTGGCCTCCAAAGGTATCCACATAATCACTATAGCTGAAACCTTCATAGGGTTGAGGATGATCTTGTGCTAGCAAGATGGTTATGAAACGTCAATCAAAAACTTTTATTTTCTTCCTCTTTCACTCTAGGCTGAACCTGCAAGGGGTGCAGCAGGGATCAAATTGGACTCTATGTGGTCGATGGTGTGTCAATCGACACAAGCTTCTACCTATCAGCACAAGGCTAGGGAGGCGTAAGTGAACTTTGGCCTCCAGTGCTGACATTTGAACTTTGGCACCAATAGATTGCTAGGGAAGCACGCAAGAAGTGTCGATCGGCACAAGATGACTCTGTCAGAATCAATTTTTCATGCCATTTTCATTTAATCTTGAGTTAAAATTGGTTAGTTAAAATCCAATCTCAAGGCTGCAAAATTTGAAGCTTACATAACTGCGCAGACCAAATTATTTTCCAGAAAGGAGAACGAAGCTCAATATTAGAAACTTCCTTCTCCAAAAACTCCTTGAGTAACAAAATAAGTTGACTTAACAAAAAAATTGTTCCAATATGGATGCATTCATCTTCTTGACTTAACAATTTAGCTGGGATACATCTTCAACTCAAAGGCATCCGAAGAATTAACTCCACATCCTCTTGATGGAACAAAGGATTAACCAACTCCACACTCCAAGCATGCATTTCATGATCGATCAAATAGGCCACTTGCCCATTGATCAAATCAGCCTAATTAATTGAATTATTTATTATAAAATATTATTTATATTTAATTTTAAAGATACATTCAAAATATATTATTATTATAAAAATACTATTTTTATTTTAAATAATCAATAAATGAGTGCATCAAATCAAACTCATACTTGATTTTAAAAAAAGTCTCTACATATCTATTATTGAAAAGTTTTAACATATTTTTACTTTAAAAATTAGAACATAAATTTCTATTAAAATAATTTAAAATTTTAATATAAAACATATCAAATTTAAATTTTTTTTACTAAAGTCAATTTAAATCAATAATTAAAATGAGACATGAGAATAGTAAATAATAATAAGATGTTACTAATACTCGAACTATCAATCAAAGTGCCGGCTATACATGTGTCACTGAAAATAGCTACGTTTTCTATAAAACGCTGCTATATTTGCAGCTTATGTATCTAGAAAATACCGCTATATTAGCGACGTTTGTATCTTGAAAATGCCATTTTATTAGTGGCATTTGTATATGAAAAATGCCGCTATATTACCTGCGTTTGAATCTAGAAAATATTGTTATATTAGCGGCAATTGTATATGAAAAATGCCACTATATTAATAGTATTTGTATCTTTGACACACCACTAATTTAGTGGCCTTTTTATTAGAAAAACATCGTTACTTTGATGGCATTTGTATAAAAAAAATGCTGCTAATTTAGCGCATTTTCTAGCAAGAGCGCCACTACTTTTAGTGGCATTTTATGATACAAATGCCACTAAATTATTCATTTAGCGACATTCTTGAACGCAAATGCCACGAAATTAAGAAATGTATTTTTTTAAAATAAAAACTTTCTGTTAATATTTATTATTTTCATAAACGAGTTTAAATTTAGAAATTGAAATTAATATAAACTTAATTCACGTTCAAATATGCATCTAATTAACACAAAGTTTAATAATTAATATAATAACATTCAAATTTTTTTTAATACATTAACAAAATAAAAATAAAAATGTATGAAATTGATGACTGCATACATTTTGAAGGTTGCCAATTGATGAAGGAATTTTTTCACCTTGGTCACTAGCGTGTTCAAGAACCTACTGAATAAATGCAAACAATTTTTAACACTTCATTGTAAGCTTTTTTTATATTAAAAAATATAAATATTTACTAAATATAATACTTGAGTTGGAGGACCACCGAGATTAGCTCCTGAAAATTGTTGTTGCACAAAATTCATAAGATGATCGAATCGATCATGCAACTGCTGAAATTTTGCATGCTCTTGCTCTATTCTAGCACGTTCTTCCTTAATTTTGGCATGCTCCTATTCTCTTTCTACTTCCGTTTATTGTAAACGTTGTTGCATAGTTTGCAACTCCTTTCTCAATATCGAAATGTCTTACGAAGATTGACTTCTTGAGAATGTAAATTGCTGAGAGCTACATCCATAGTAGGTTGATGGTGTTGGACCCAATCCAAGGCCTTAGATCCGTCCATGCTTTTTTTTTCTAGCAACTTCTATAAATATCTGAATTTTCAATTCTTGCATATTGAGAGAACCGTCAAATGCTACTCAATCTTAGTAGCCATTTTCTCTTTCACTTTCTCTTGTAAATTAGTCATATACAACTATCAAGTTTAATGATTAATTGTTAATATGTTAAAAAAAGTAAATATTTACTTTATGTTAAAATAGATGTTACAAATTATCACAATTTCTTATGTTTCGACATTCATGTAAGATCCATATTTTTTTGTGTATGTTAAGTGAAAAAGTTTCACACGTCCAATTTTACCACCCGTCTCAATCTCCTATACAAAAACATATGTTATTTGATAGGATACATATCAACCACAACTTATTCATGCATATCAAGTCTATCAATCAAGTTCAAAATTTTGGTATAATTTTAATATCATGTATTTATATTTTGACCTATTTACAACACAATAATCTTAAACAGACGCAAACAATAAAAGCATTTTGGCCTTTTACACATATCGACCATGGCAACCAAATTCATTTATTTGGACAAGTTTAATATCATGGATTGAAGCCATTCAAATTGTTGAAAGCCATCCAAAAGTTTAATTTGTATTTTTGCCATTTAAAGGCAAAAATAGTCCCAAACAGACATAAACGATAACTTTTTCACCATATCAACCTAGAAACCAAGTTCAATCAATTGGACAAGTTTAATATCAAGTATTGAAGCTATCCAAACTTTTTAAATAGAACAATAACAAAAATTTGTAATTTTACCTAAATAGACGTAAACAATAATTTTTTCATACATATCATCCATCTTAACTAAGTTCAAAACTTTCGATAAATTTAATATCATGTATTGAAACTATCAAAACTATTAACACAGTACAATAACTATTAATTTGCATATTTACCTTTTAACGGCACAAAAAGTTCAATAATTGGAATAAGTTTAAAATCATAAACTTACTATTTCTTTTTGCTTTCTTGCAAAACTTTTTGATCCACTTGTGTGGCTATATTTATGTTGCTTTCTGCTACCAATCACAATATGTTCTCTTTCCTATCATAAAAAATAATTGGGTATATCATAGAAATACAAATATTACCAACTTAAAGAATAAAACACTTTCATTATTTATTTTACTATACAAAGTTATAAATTAGTACCTCTTTTTTTCTTGAGAACCAAAATCTAACTAATTGTTCATATTGCTATCTAATCACATTACGGGTAGATTTTTCATCATTGCCTCTACAGTTGTATTTCGATCGAAATACTTATTCTTCAAATTATGCTTATAATCTTTCCGTTTCTTTCCCAATGACTTAAACACAAAGTTGGTATTTTAAGTACAAATCTTGACTATAATAATACAAAAAAGAAAAGTTTTAATCAATAAACCAAATTTAAAATAATTAATTTTTTTATATGTAATTAATTATACTAATACCTCAATAAAGTTTAAAACGTCGGCCTTTACTTCTGCTGGAACTTTATGCCATGTTTCATAATAAATAGGCAATTTCATTCCATTACGGGCAAGTATACCTAGAAATCCAGCCAACAATTGAGTCTCTTCACCAATTGGTTGCTTATTAGAGTTTGCAGACACTACAATATATTCATTTAGAGGTAGTACAAACAATTCCTTCAAAGTTGTCTGGCCTCTGGTCCTTCGTTGACCATTATTATTAACTGCAAAAATTAAAAAATAAATTTGTAAAATGGTAATACTTTTATTATAATCGATTTCTAAATATGGAGTATATGATACTTCATTCAAATTTAAAGCATAATCAATTGACGGGATACTATCTAAACTTAGACCTCCCGTATTGCCAGATCCAATATAAGTTAAAAGGTTAAAAGTGACTGAGTTAGATCCAACAATATGTTCATTACCCTCCAAAGGATTCAGTACATCACCAATATCAACAGGCGTTGCAGATGGTTCTGAACTAATATCTCTTATATGTATTCCTTTAAATGTACTCCTTCACATTGTAGCTTATCTGCATCATAAAAGTGAATATATAAAAGATATTAGTTTAGAACACATATAAAGACATTGAGAAGTTAAGAAATCATAACCTACGATAAAAAAAGAACATATCAATTTAATTAAATCAAAAGATAATGTATGATTTACAATACAATAAATATACAATAGTGAATGTGACATTAATTACATACAATCATTTACTACATTATGTCTTAAACACTTGAATTACAAAATATAAATGATCCATCATGGTTCATAAATGTCTTCATTAACATCTTCATGGATCCACTGAGCGTAGGTATTAGAGATATTTTCATCCAAGTTTTGTTCAGTAAAAGGATAACATTCAGTTCCATGTTCAACATTATCTTTTGTATTTAACCCCATATCAAATAGGTCTCTAGGTGTATTTCGAAGAACAACAAACCAACCCAATTCTTTGGGATCTTTAAAATAAAAAACTTGTTTGACTTGAGATGAAAAAACATAAGGTTCATCGATGAGTTGTTGTCCAGTGTGAATTAATCGAGAAAAATTCACAAGTGTAAATCCATACTGATCTTTCTTAATACCTCTTGCATTATTCACATCAGCCCAATCACACCAAAATAAGACAATTTTTTACTTGCCATAATAATCCAACTTAATGATGTCATTAATCATGCCATAATAGTCAACATTTCCCTCTAAAGGGTTTGTGTCCCTAGCACTAGCATAGCTAGTAGTTGATGAAGTAACAACAACTCCAGAATTTTGTATACTGCTAAATCTCTCATGAGATTTAGTGTGAAATCCAAATATATTAATGATGAAACCTTTGTATCGTTTCACAATCTTGTTTGGACCTTGTGAAAGACACTTCACCTCTTCACTAACAAGCTTTCCACTTTAAACCTACAAAAGTGGAATAAATATATATATGTTATTAATGTTAGTTATATCATAAGCATTCTATGTAGATTTCTCATAAAAGGAAGTATAGCATTACTTACAATTGCTCTTAACCATTCATGAAAATTTTCGGTGAACAACTTGTCAAGCTTTTGAGGGTTTGATCGTTGATAATGTGCAAGAGCTCTCAAATTATTTCTATACTCACTATAAAGCATCATGACAAAGTATTAACAATAAAAATATAATAAATTATGCTTAATGTAATGAATAATTTCCTTGCTAAAAAACTTATGTGTGAAACAATTCAATAGAGTCATGATGAAAAAGAACATATTGATGTGCTTGTGCCCAAGATTTATCATCTAACTCCACCATTTCAGCTTTGCCTATTAGTTGTCCAAAACTTTGAAAAAGATAACTATAGGCAAAGTCATGTTGCTGCATACCAATATTTCTCGATGGTCTATTAAATCTCATTTCAATATCTTTCAAATAACGAGAACAAATGTCATACACTATTCTGTTAAATATCCTTTAGCAATAGAACCTTCCAGATAGCGTTTGTTGTGACAATAAGACTTTAACCTCCCCAAAAACCTATCGCATAAAACATTAGTCATATATCTTTTTAACTAGAGTGGCATGATCATTAATAAAAACCTAATCAATCTATTAAACAATAATACCTTTCGATATGATACATCAATCGATAATAAACTAGCCATCAACTTTTGCTTCATATGAAAGTGGATAACTAAATGCATCATAATAATGAAAAAGTATGGAGGGAAAATCTTCTTTAAATGGCATAAAGTAATCATGACTCGATCTTAAAGTTTGTCAAGATCTTCCATATTCATACATTGCCCACATAGAGATTTAAATATGTTACTCAATTCAATTACCACAGAAGTGACTTGCTTTGACATTGATGAATGTAAAGCAATTGAAAGTAAGTCTTGCATTAAAATGTGATAATCATGTAACTTCACTAAAGAAAGTTTTCGCTCCTTTAGATTCACACATCTCGATATATTTTATGCATAGCCATCCGAAACTTTGACATTTTTCAAAACCTTACAAAACACATCTTTTTCAGCTTTAGAAATCTTAAAACAAGTAGTAGACAATCGATATTTGCCATTATGAAGCAACTTCGGATGAAGGTTAGGCCGAATCCTGATATCAACTAGGTTAAGCTGACTCTTTAAGTCATCTTTTGATCTTCTATTCACATCAAGACTTCTCCCAATAAAATTTCACAAACATTCTTCTCTATGTGCATCAAATCAAGGTTATGGTATAATAAATTATATTCTTAATAAGGCAACTAAAAAAAAATACTTCTTTTTTTCCACAACACAACTTAGACTCATTGGAATCATCTTTTTTATTATCCTCTTCATCGCTTTGAACATCAAGATCACCAATGTTAGTATCAGTATCACTAACTTACGTAATATGAGGCCAGACACCTTTAAAGATGTCCCTTACTTTTTTCCTTGATGGAGTTATTTTTTCATAAGTGAAATTGATATCTTTTAACTTTGACAAGATATTAGACCCACTAATGGGTAAATGTGATCTCTTTAACTTCTTAGTTTCATCAAAGAGATGTTTTTGGAATCTAAATCGATGATTATCATCTAACCATCGATGATGTCCCATATAATAGAACTTCTTACCATTAGGTAACCACTTCAAACATGTCTGTGCAGCATAACATGGACAAGCATAATGACTTTTTATGCTCCAACCAAATAAATTCGCATAAGCAAAAAAAGTTTTGGTATTTCATAATAAAGCAACATGCATATTGAATTTCTTTTTTTTTTATGCATCATAAGTCTCAACTCTTTTTCATAATTACTTTAATTCTTTAATAAGAGGTTGTAAGTAGATGTTATATCATTACTCAGATCTTTTTCCTCTAGAATTATCATAGACACTATAAATGATTATTGCTTCATAGCAATCTATGGTGACAAATTGTAAGGAATCATTATAACTGGCTAAGTACTATAAGAAGTACTTATCATTTTGAACGAGTTGAATCCATCAGATGCTAGTCCAAGCATAACATTTCAAGGATCAGATGCAAAGTCTGAAAACTTAGAATGAAATGATTTTCATGCCAATGAATCTGTAAGATGCCTCGATGATCCAATATTTATCCGCTTTTCATAATGCCACCTCATTGATTTTACAGTTTTGAAAGACATGAAGAGTTGTTGAAGTGTTGGTATTAATGAAAAATAACGTAAAATCTTAATAGGCTTCTTTTTGACATTGAGTTCATCACCATCCTTATTCAACCTTTCATCGGAGTTTTTATCCACCCAACGAGAAATACCACACACATGATAAGATTCTTGATTTTTTCTATCACTTCAGTACAAACATGCAATCATTGGGACAACTATGAGTTTTCTCATATTCGAGACCTAAATCTTTGATCATCTTCTTGATTCCTTACAAGATTCAAGGATTTTTGCAAAAGAAAAATATTTTTTCATAAACTCTAATAATAAAGTCAGAGAGTCTTTCGTCTATCTACATAAGCATTTCAAGTGAAAAAGATAAACATAGAAAGATAACTTTGAATGCTTTGAACTCTCATAAAGTTCTTCATTTATATCTTCAAGCAACCTATAAAACTTTGATGCTTCTCTTCTAAGTTGTTGGTCATCTACACCTATCCCAGGTTTACCAAATTCATTCATTTCAACATTGGACTGTTAAATCCATCATTTTAGGGAGAAAGTTTACAAAAATGTTGGTTATGAGTGTTAAAAGCATCTCGCAACATGCCTTCAATATTATCTACTATAAAAGGATCATATTGGTATTAGGGAGCCCTTGAAGTTGAAGGAACTCTAGTGAAGGACCTCGACGGTATAGACTCTCTATAAAAATACCAGTTAACATATCCCAAGAGAAATCCAATACAAATTAAATGTTCAAAAATAACTTGACGTATTTGCCAATCTATATTGGCACATTTCACACATGGGCATAATATCATATTATCTTCACTTGTATTTTTAAATGCAAAATTAAGAAAAATTTTCACTCCATCTCTGTACTCTTGACTTAATCTTGACTTTTGCATCCAACTTTTATCCATTTAGTACTTGCTACATTATCAGACCAAATGTATATAAACAATTTATATGAAAACGAGCATGTCAAATACTTAAGTTTACTATGTTTTAAACAAAAGATAATAACAAGACCAGTATTTACAAAAAATGAGAACTCCTTATTGTTAAGTATTTTATTAGCTACCTGATGTTATGAATGTTAAAATCTACTACTAACGTAGACAGTATCTAAAAGTTTTTGTAGTTGGGGTTGAAATAAGATAAAACGGTATAGACGAAACCCAAAATAAGAAGAAAATGAAAGGAAAAAGGAAGTGGATGACGGGTTACAAATAGATATTTGAGAAAGGTGGGTTTTAAAGATAATTGTTTAAACTAAAAAGAAAATCGTCGCTTGCAAAAGCTGAAGGAATAGTCAAATTAAGTAAAAATATCAGTAAATAACTAATGAATAGTCGAAATAGGGTTCTAAAAGACAATGCTCGAATAGTAAAAGCTGAAGGAAATGGAAAGTAAATTAAATTGGTCTAGAAAGAGAAATAGTAAAATAATGAATATAAAGCTTCAAGTTGATGACTGGAAGTTTGGAGACAATTTTATTGGACCGGATTATTGAAGGTGTTTATTAAGAAAAATGCTTTCAATAATTTTCTCCTAAATATTTTTTGAATATATTATAAGCGCCATCAACAGAGTCATAATAAAATTGTTTGGGATTATTTAAGGCGTTTACGCCCCAAAAAGGCCTTTAGAAATTTCATCTAATTTTTATGGTGTATTTATTGAAAAGTGTTTTTTGCATAATATGCCTTCAATATTTTTTTTCTTTTTATCTATGAATATCAATGAAAATAGTTTTTTACTAAAAATGCCTTAATAATTTCTTTTTAAAAATTGTTTGGGATTATTAAAGGCATCTTCTATACAAAACGCTTTTAATATTACACTACTAAAATTTTAAGGGGTTATTGAAAGCGTTTATTCTAGAAAAATGCCTTGACTAATTCATTTTATTTTTTGAAGGAATTTATTGAAGGCGTGTTCTAGTGAAAACACATTCAATGTTCACTACTCAAACTTTAGGATGGTTAGTGAAGGCGTTTTTTGAGAACAAACGCCTTCAATAATTTCTCTTAAAATTTTTAAGATTATTAAATGTGCCATCTAGTGAAAAACAACTTCAATATTCCACAACTCAAATTTTAAGATAGTTAGTGAAGGTATTTATTCTAGAAAAACACATTCACTAATTTCTTTTAATTTATGTACATAACTATTGAAGGCATTTTTTTAGAACAAATGCCTTCAATAATTTCCTTTTAAAATTTTTGAGATTATTAAAAGTGTCTTCTAGTGAAAAATACCTTCGATATTCCACAATTCAAATTTTAAGATGGTTAGTTAAAGCGTTTATTCTAGAAAAATACCTTCACTAATTCTTTTTAATTTACGTACATAATTATTGAAGGCATTTTTTAGAACAAACGCCTTCAATAATTTTCTCTTAAAACTTTTGAGATTATTAAAGGTATCTTCCAGTGAAAAATGCTTTTAATATTCCACAACTCAAATTTTAAGATGATTAGTGAAGGTGTTTATTCTAGAAAAACACCTTCACTAATTGCTTTTAATTTAGGTACATAATTATTGAAGGCATTTTTTGAGAATAAATGCCTTCAATAATTTTCTCTTAAAATTTTTAGGATTATAAAAGGTGTCTTCCATAGAAAAACACCTTCAATATTCAACAACTCAAATTTTAAGATGATTAATGAAGGCGTTTATTCTAGAAAAATACCTTCACTAATTCCTTTTAATTTGTGTATGTAATTATTGAAGGTGTTTTTTTAGAACAAACGCCTTTAATAATTTTCTTTTAAAATTTTTGAGATTATTAAAGGCGTCTTCCAGTGAAAAATGCCTTTATTATTTCACTACTCAAATTTTAAAATGGTTAGTGAAGGCGTTTATTCTAGAAAAATGCCTTCACTAATTCCTTTTAATTTTTGTACATAATTATTGAAGACAGTTTTCTATTAAAAATGCCTTCAATAATTTTTGTTTGGAATTATCAAAGGTATTTTTTGAGGAAAAATACCTTTAATAATTTCCTTTGAAAATTATTTTTAGATTACAAAAGGCATCTTTTAGTAAAAAACACCTTCAATAATCTCCAAGTAAAATTTTAAGGGGATTATTGAAGGCATTTTATATAGAAAAATACCTTTAATAATAAATTTTATATTCATTCCTTGTTTTGAACATTGAAATCACAATTGTTAGTACATAGAACGATTAAAAACTGCATTAATAAACCAAACCAAACCTACAAATGCATTTCTATCAGACTTTTGGTTACTTTAGCCCTATCATCGCCACTGACCTTCAATAAATCAACGGCGCACACCTTTCTGTTTATCGATATGTCTTTATATTTTTTTTACTGTATTATTTATATTATTTGATAGAGCTATTTTTTTTTTGTTCCTTACTATTTACATATGCATATCTATTTTTATTAATTTCACCATAAGCATAGTCGTCCAAGCACCTATCATTGCATGTATGCAATTTTCGTGTAGTTTTCTATTAATAATGTGGTTTGCTGAACCTTATTGTGTGATATTGTTTTACTGAATGGTATTGTATGATATTGGTATGTTGAATCATATGCTGAATGGTATGCTGAATCATATGCTGAATGGTTTGCTGAAGGGTGTGTCGAACACATTGCTGATTGGTTTGTTGAATGGTGTTTTTGTATGTAGTATGGTATTGATTGTATTTAATTATGTACAGTGTTAAATTTAAACAGTCATTTTGTGTAATTTGTATAATTATGATTAAAATTGTAAGTATTATGGACTCCAAACAACATCATTTTTCTTCTATTGAACATGTAAAAAACACACCTATAGTCCAAAAAAGAAAGAGAAGGGGCCCAAATAAAAAAATTAAAGTGAGTGACATAAAACTTCACGTTAACTTCAATCAAAGTAGGCAGCCTGTGTTTGAAGGAGCTACTAAGTTGGCTATTCATATTGGAGCTGTCGTCCATCGTAGGATTTCAATTACGTACACCAATTGACGATGAGTTCCTGATGATCTAAAAGATGATATATGACAGTCAGTTGTGATATGTTTATTCAACTATTTCGTAAAATTTGTTAAATGATCATTTAATTAAAATTCAATGTGTTCATACTAATTGTGTTAAATAATTTAAGAACGGTTCGATGTCCCAATGATCATTTATTCTTTTATGTTGAGTTTATATAAATAAATGTTTCCTAAACCTACTTAATTTAATTTTCAGGTACCTTGTCAACCCAGTAATACTGAATGTGGATATTATATCATTCGTTTTATGTGGGAGATAGTGTTAAATGATTTTATGACCACACCATTCAAGGTTAGTATAAATTTTATAAACTTGTTATATCTTCAAAAAAATAAAAAGGTAAACTATGTTTTCATTTATTAACATTTACTTATGATTTTTTTTTAGTGGGAGAGTAAAGAAAGCTTCACGAAAGAGGAATTGGATGAAGTCCATAAAGAATGGTGTGAGTATGTATTATCATTTATTAATGTTATAAACCTTGAGGTTAGACATTGTTGGTTAAATGTAAATATATGAGGAACAAATTGTTATAATGTTTTTAACATGCCATGTTGAATGGAAATTTTAAGTTTGTACATTGGGGTATTGGTTTAATATTATTGGTATACTTAATATGAATACACTATGTGTACTTAACATATTATTGAGTATGATTATTTCAGAAACGTATATTAATATGGTAACATTATCAGTTTTAATTTTGGATGTGGGGTTAATTTATTGAAATATAACAATGTTCATTATATAAATTCCAAAATGTAATTCGTAGTATCACATATATAAACCAAATATTTTTTGAGTATAAATATAAAATTGACTTCAAATGTTTTCTAGGTATAAACCTACAACTAACTTGATATATACAATATCAAAAATATTTTTTTGATGGGATTAATGAAGGCGTTTTTAGCAAGAAAACGTCTTGAATCATCCATAACAAAATGTTATTGAAGGCATTTTTAACCAAAACCGTCTTCAATAATCCTACATAAAAATATATTATGTGGAATATTAAAGGCGTTTTAGGACAAAAATGCTTTCAAAAATCCATACCAAATATTGTGTATAGATTATTGAAGGCATTTTTGAAAAAAACTGCTTTTAATAATTTCTGTTAAAAATTTAATGATTGGATTATTAAAGGCACTTTCACCCAAAAATGCCTTCAAGAAACTATTCCATATATTTTCCAATAGATTATGGAGGGCATATTTAGCAAGACAATACTTTGAATAATTCTTAACAAAATGTCATTGAAAGTGTTTTTTACCAAAATTACCTTCAATAATCTCACCTAAAATTTTATTGTGTGGAATATTAAAAGTGTTTTGGGCAAAAAAAGCCTTCAAGAATCTGTTCTAACTTTTTTGTATGGATTATTAAATGCATTTTATCAGAAAAATCACCTTCAATAATACAAACTAAAAATTAATTAAGTGGATTATTAAGGGTATTTCCCTATCGGTAATGCCTTGAATAATTCCTAACAAAATATTATTGAAGGCATTTTTGAAAAAAAATCGGCTTCAATAATTTGACTATTCAAATTTATCGTGTGGAATATTAAAGGTGTTTTGAGCCAAAAATGCCTTCAAGAATCCGTTTCAACTTTTGTCTATGGATTATTAAAGGCATTTTTGACAAAAATTGCCTTTAATAATCCTAACTAAAAATTTATTAATTGGATTATAGAAGGCGAATTCGACCAAAAATATCTTCAAGAATCAGTTTTATATTTTTCTTTTGGATTATTAAGGGCATTTCTCTGTCAAAAAATGCCTTTAATATTCTTTCCAAAATTTTTTAAAGCAATTAGTGAAGGCGTTTTTGCCTAAAAAACGCCTAGAATAATCAATTACAAATAATCTCTGTAAAAACCCAAAAAAAAATGCTAAAATGAGGGATCAAACCTATCATTTTATGATTAACATTTGTACGATCCTAAAATTATGATATGATATTTATTGAAGGTGTTTTTTTTTTATCAAAAATGCCTTTAATAAGCTTGTGGAATTTTTTGGTGGAATTATTAAAGACATTTCTTATAGAAAATGCCTTCTATAATTGCATACCTTTTTTTATGAGGGGATTATTGAAGGTGTTGTCTGTCAAAAATGCCTTCAGTAATTCCCTATCAATTTTTTTAACGGGATTATTCACGCCGTTGGTATTTACTCAAAATTTTAAGATAAGATAATTCAATGCGTTTTAGTCGATAAACGCCACTAATATCAAGTCTTGGGTGACGTTTATAAGTAACAATACCGCTATTTGAATATTTAGTGATGTTTTAATAATAAAAGCCTTAAGTTTTATAAAAACACGGAAGCTAAAGGAGTTTGTAAGTGAAACACCGCTACAAAACTGCCACTAATCTTCCATTTTCTTATAGTGTATTGTAAAACTAAGCTTAACGTTTCATAATATGATTATGAAACCTTTTAGTTGGAAAGCTTTGTTATTAAGATATAAGATCTAAATGAAGATTGCTTAGAACTAAAACTTCATTGATTATCTAATGGAATTCATGTAAGATGGATTTTGTGTACATTACTAGAGGTAAGTCCTATGTGCCACAATGGTTGAATAACCCTAAAAACAAACCTTCTATCGGATTTCAAATAACAATATTAAAATAAGCATCTATATAAGATATGAGATGGTGAGTGAAAACTTTAGGTAGGGTTTAATTTTCGGTGAAAAAGTAAAATATGATTTGATTAAAGTCAAATCACATTTTTGGGGCAGTTGTTTACACCCACAATTATCCAAAAAATGGAACAAGAGATTTATTCCATAAAACAAATGATTAAGTTTAATCAAAATAGAGTAATTATAAGTTATTAGGTTAAGATCAATTAATTAATGGTTAACTAATTAGAGCCCAAGTCGTATAGGGCCTAAAGTCTTAGATTATTATTAACACAATATGATTAGAATTAATTGTGATCATTTATAGGATTAATTAACTGATTATAGGCCCAAGATTGTTACATGCCTTGTGCTTGGAAGGAATTTAGCACATAAATATAAAGGTAAGGTTAAAACCAAGAGATTGAGGAGAATCCAGCAAGGTGGAATCCCCGACATCATGAAACGTAGATAAGTGGGATTAGTACTACAGAAAATTATGGAGATATTATAGTCTTTCATTTTGAGCAGTTATCAGTTTCACACGGAGAATATTTCGGCCTGGAATCTCAAACGATTAAAGTTGAAACTCGACTTGCAGTTACACGAAGTGGAGAGAAGCGTGTGGAGCAGTTTTCACCTATTATTGAACATGCGAAGCAAGGGAGTTAATCGGCATTAGTTATCTTAGTAACTTTGAATATTATATATATATATATATATTTTCATATATAAATATGAGTTTCAAAAATATCCAAATGGTTACAGAAACTGCAATCAACATTCAATTAAACTTATCTTAATTTTTCAAGCATTTTCTTTTAACCTTTCAGCATTTTATCTTTACCTTTTTAGTATGCTATCTTTATCTTTCATGCACTTATAAGTAGTTTTAACATAAAAATTTATCAAAGCTTCTTTCATTGTGTCGCTTATTTCTGCTCTTGCTAGAAGTATAAAGGTTGAGATCCTTTTGATCATCTGAGTAGTCAGATCGCTATCAGATTTTTCGAAAAAAAAATAAAAATCAACCAGCAATAAGAAAGTACAAAATAAAATGTATGTGAAGTTGAGTAATTGTTGTATGGTTCTCTTTGAATCGAAGTGAAAAAAAAAATGGGTAGGATGAGTTGAGACTTTAAATTTGTTTTTCACTTATGATTGCATTACAAACCAAATAATTCAATTCAGATCAAGAAGAGATTATTGAGAATTTGGCTCCGCAATCTAATGTTATTTTGAGATTTATCGATTTAACGGCAACTCCTCCTAGGCCCTTATCCTTACCAGGTCCTATTCCAAGCAAATTGAGGTTCTCCACTACTGGAAAACCGTACGTGGAGAAGTCTCATCCAGACTTATCCAATGAACCAAGGGATATGATTGCAAAGCAGCGACAGATTTCCTCAAATGGCAAGCAAATTCAAGCTATTTCTAGAAAGACAGCAGCTGATAGATGATATGAATGGGAACAGAATCCAGACGATTTCAAATTTTCGAAATCCTCGAGAGAATGTTTCATCAGATTTAGAGGAGTTTCAGATTCAGGTGTTTTACTAATGAAAAATAAGTGCAAGATTAAATGATCCGGCCCTAACGAGAAAATCCACCCCCAAAGAGAAATATCTCAGAATAGGATCATAATATAGAGAAGCCTTTTGTTTTTACTTGGATCAAATGACCCTGCTTTAGTTGTTTCATTTGTTTCGCTGCAACAGTTTTTTTTTTTTTTTCTTACTCTTTATTTTTCCGAGGGACTTTATTAAACATGTAGCTGGAACAAACACTTTATGTAAAACAATCTTAACTCAA
Organism: Durio zibethinus; assembly: GCF_047325235.1. Taxonomy (NCBI): domain Eukaryota; kingdom Viridiplantae; phylum Streptophyta; class Magnoliopsida; order Malvales; family Malvaceae; genus Durio; species Durio zibethinus. The sequence goes on from NC_143162.1 coordinate 25,213,867, forward strand.
GAATAATCAAAGATGCTTTCCTCACAGCTCAAGTTACCATGTGTGAAAAGCTCTCAAACTTAGCCAGATCCAGTCCTATAAATTGAATTCAGCCTTGCAAATCCACCATAATCAACCCATCATCAGCATAATGGCTTCTCTGCTGCAACTCTGCTCGCTTTTCCTTACATGTCTTCTCATCTGTTCAGCTTCATCAAACCAAACCCCAAAGGTATGTCTCTGAATCGTATTTCATCAAATTCTTAGTATTTGTTTCGTAGCCGACAGTTCAATTTTCCTTGGTCTACTATTTTCATGGCTACCATAATGCTGTAACATCAAGAGCTGTGATGCAGAGGAGATTGAAATGATTCCAATTCGATTTGATTTTTTTTTCGTCTTCCCTGTTGGCAGCATTATGTTGTATATATGGGAAGTTCATCTGAAGAAAATAATGAAGCTGCAGAATCAGATCATCTGCAGTTACTGACCTCAGTTATTCCAAGGTTGTAATTCTGTCTATTATCACTAATTCATCAATCATTCACTTTTCAACTTGTAGCAGTTTTAAAATATGTAGTTATTGAGATTTGCCAGGGAGGACAAGGAAAGAATATCACTTATAAATCATTACAATCATGCCTTCAGAGGATTCTCTGCAATGCTCACAGAGGATGAAGCTTCCGACCTGTCTGGTAAGTTCCCTTGGCCATTTGCGAAGTACACCTGTCACCTTCTGATTTTTGTTATTTATCACTAGTTTGTTTTTTCTTAAACATTGGAAATTTGCACTGCTATTATAAGTTTTCTATAAAGAAGTTCGAATTTTAAATTTTTACCTCAAAAGAAAAGTTTTAATAGGAGGATATCCAAACTTGTTTTAATGAATTGATAGCTGTCTGGTAGATGCTTTTATTTTTTTATTTTTTTATTTTATTTTATTTTTTTGCAAAAAATAGTAATAAAAAGGAAAAATATAAAAATAAAAAACAAAAAAAAAACATTTACCAAAAAATCTACAACATTTAATTTTTGGATTTAAATTTGATGTATTATCAGTGAATCACGACACATCATAAAATATTAATTTTAAATATACCTTTTAGATTAAGTGTATTTGTTTTTTAAAATTTTAAAATTAATTTTTTTTATAAAACATCATTATATGATTCAGTATATAACATCTATGTAAAAAAAAAAAAAAAATCTTAATTTTTGGTGAGTGATCGAACTATATCTAACTATGCAGACAGATTACCATTTTTGTTGTAAAGTTGTGTATGAAACTTCAACTTCGGGCAATTAACATATGGAATTGTGAAAGCAGGGCGTGATGGGATTGTGTCTGTGTTCCCGGACTCGGTTCTTCTACTCCATACAACACGCTCCTGGGATTTCCTAGAGGGAAAATCAAGCGCAAGGTTTAGGCATAGATCATACCAGCATAAATCAAGTTATGATGTCATAATTGGGATGATAGATGGAGGTACCTTAACTTCTTTTTATTTTATTTTATATTAGGATGGTCATTTAGTTCATGAATTAGTATAATATCTGAAACTCTTAACCATGATAAGTTACTATCATTATAACAATATATGATTAATTAATTTTGAATCTTTTATTAAATCATTTTTAATTTTAATTATATGATGTAATAAAAAATTAAAAATTAAAAAAATTATTTCTATATAAATTACTACAACTCGCCAAGTGCTAGAAAAAAGTTGCATTTTTTTTTTATAATTACAAGATTAAGAAGGAGAAATTTTTATAATTAATCACAATATCTTACTTTTTTCTTGTCTTTGTTCATTATTAGATTGGATTATTGAAACATAGTTGCTTTTCTTTATCTCATATTTAAAAGATAGGCCTTCCTTGTCCACATACAAAATTTGCGTACACCAATCCAGAAAAGGATTCTAATCAAATCAACCAAAGCCACCACAATGCATGGGAAAAAGCCGTTTCACTAAATTTAGCACTTTTTTTTTTTTAAAATAAAAATGACAACTTTTTTTGGTAGTTAAAGAGTTGATGTGATAATTGTCTATAATGTAGGATAACTCAAATGAACAAAACCAAAAAGTGGAGGGTCCATCCCTCAATGCATGTTAGATAAGATTCTTATCTCTAGGATGTCACACATATGGCCAAAAAGTAATGAGAGAAAAAGATTTTCGTAGGAGTGGCTCTCTATTTAATCATGAATTGTAAATTCGGTTGAACTTTAGCAAATATTTTGTTAGCATATATTAAATTAATCTTTAATTTAAGATGAAACGTTTGATTTATTACTCACAAGATCAAAGTTATTATTAAATTAATATTTTAATTTTACACAGTTTAACATATCAAGATTTTTTAAACGGAAATGCGTTTTTAAAAAAACACGTGCCGTTACTTTTAATGACAACAACGGAATTTGCTACCATAGCTGCTAAAAAGTTTAATCGTAAATGGAAAATACTTTATCTCTTTTTAATAAAAATAAATAAAAAATAAAAAATTTAATTGAAAAGAAAATATAACTAAAAAAATATTTATTCAACAGATTCTTCAAGTTCTTGAAGATTCACTCTAAATTCTTTGAAATTTGATCATCTCGTATCTCGTTCTTTATATTTCAGCTACTCCATTTTCATATTTTATTTTTAAAATTTTATTCAAAATTAAAAAAAAAATCATTTTCTTCAGCAAAAGAAAAAATCTCAAACCTCTTTTAAAAACTTAAATCTCCAAACCCAAAAGTCTTTAAATTCTTGAACTGCCATCGCTTTATCTGCCAAGAGTTTAAAAAAGTATGGATCGATGATGTGGGCAACCAAACTTAGTTCTTAACACACATGCATAATATATTTATTATATTATGGACTGCTATATCTGCCATCGCTTCTTCTTAATCGTTTTCCATCAATTTTTATTTTTAATATATTTATTATTTTAATATAAAAATAAAAAAAAAATTTAATATACAGGAAATATTATAAAATAAAAAATTAAAAAAATTGAATATAATATTTGATATGTTGTGATTATTTCTTTTTTATTAACTTTTCATGCAACGTTAAGAGTATTGTGATTTTGTTAATTATTTGATTAATTTTATGATCTTTTCACTTTATTGTACATTATAAAACCTTTTTTGTGAAAAAAAATAAGAACAGTAAAAAATTATAATTTTTAATGAAATGATTTTGATTTATTATTATTATTATAGATTTTTAAGATTTTAATTTTAATTTATTATAAATTATAAATGAAACCTTTATGTTTTGATTTTTTCTTCCTTGACGATCAATTGAGCATTAAAATTGGATTGTCCATAATTGAGGATAAATTTAATTGTATTTATTGTTATTAATTATTAATTCATTAATGATTATTGATTATTGATATTTTATATTATTTGTTTTTATAATTTTCAATGAAAAATTTTATTTAGAAAAAAAATTAAAGGTAAAATTAAAAGATAGATAACAGCAATAACAAATTAAACCTTATATCCATAATTCTAGGGTTGATTGTATGCAAGGTCAAAATAAAAAATGATGTTAGATTATAATTTTGAATTTTCTTGCACTATTCAATTATATAAAAAATAATGTTTTCATCTATTTAACCCTCATCATTTTTTATTATTTTCATCATGTCTTTCATAATCTAATTTTATAAGCTTTGATCTCCTCCAAATCTAAATGTTCATTTTTCCTAATTAGTGCACAAATAGATCTAAGTTTTACATGTCTAAACTATCTCAAATGATCCTCTTTCATATTTTCCTTATTTCGAACTACCTTTAATTTTCCTTCAATCTCTTCATTTATCTCCTTTTTTTTTTTTTTTTCCTTTTTATAACTTTCTTTTTGAAAAATATTTTCTAAAAATATTAAAGGAAAAATTAATAAGACAAATTAAAAAAAAAAACCCACAATTTTCTTTTTATTTTTTTATTTTCCTATTTTTTTCTGTTTTTAAAGAAAAGTTAAAAAATTACTAAAAGTAAAAGAAAAAATTTTGTGAGTAATGTCATTCAATTAACCCAACAAATAATCTTAAAATTGATATTTGGCATAGATCTGTCTAGTCAGCCCACTAAGACCACTTTTTCTAATATTAAGTGTATAGATACATGAATATGAGTTTGGGTTATACAATGATAATTGATCCTCTTCTACACACCATTCCAGTTTCAAGATTTGACGACAAAAGTTTCATGTTCCAATCATAAGTTCAAACCTTGGTCCATTTCCATTAGTTTTGAAAAAAAAAATCATCAAAAATGAAAAGTATAACGGCAAAATGTAACAAAATTTACAACGGCAAATTTACCATTAATCGTTTAGAAATTAGATTACTAAATTCAAGGCAAAATATCCCACAAGAAAACCAAAATAATATAAGCAAAAAGTAAAGGGACACAAAAGATGTGGTTCAAGAATTTATTTGACACCCATATTCGGTTTAAGGAAAAAGAATTTTCTATTAAATATTTGACTTTAGAATGTGCTTTAACTTCCTCGAATCTTCAATTACAATGGACTCTTTCTGGTATTATAACATGGTACAGATACAGGGTTTCTTATTGTTTGCCATTCTTGCAATCTACATAAGGAAAGAGATTATTATGTAGAACTCAACCAAAATGGTACACTAAGAAGTCATTTTAAAGATAAGAGAGTTATGTTAATTGTCTTATTCTCCCACATCGTCTATATGTGTCATTGGCCCAGCTTAGATTGGGTTTGGATTGGCATATTAAGCTGAAACTTTTAAAAGTTAAGCAAACTTTTAAAGCTTGTCTATTTACATAATTTTTTATTAAAAATATTTCTAATAATATATATTTTAATATTTTAAAAATATTTAGAAATTAAAATTAAATCAAACATATTATATTGATAAAATATATCCTGTGAAACTTAGGTTTAAAAATTTAAGATTAAGTCTGAGCCAAATTGGGCTGAGCCTATAATCTTGGCCATATAGCTCAATTTTTGAACACTTTTTTCATCACTAGTCATTATTTATAACATGAAGTTTAATTTAATTTGATTTTTATCTTATATGTTGCTTTTAAATAATAAACTTTAAAGTCAATAGAATAATGGTTTATTGTTGAAATTGCTCTTCTTTTTTAGGCATTTGGCCTGAATCTCCAAGTTTTAGAGATGAAGGAATGGAAGAAATACCTACAAGATGGAAAGGAATATGCATGGAGGGACCAGACTTCAAAAAGTCTGATTGTAATAGGTTAACTAATTGTTTTCTGCTATTCAATTTAACAAATTAAACTTCAAACTGATAAAGAATTGGATTAAGATCATAAAGAAATATAGAAGGCAATTGTTAATAATAAAATTATCAATTGTTTGTAATTGTAGGAAGTTGATAGGAGCAAGGTACTACAATGTCCCGCACACATCAAATGGTAAAAAGACCACACAGATGAGACTTGTCAAGTCTCCAAGGGATACTGTATGGCATGGGACCCACACTGCTTCCATTGCAGCTGGTGCCCAAGTCGTCAATGCTAGTTACAATGGCTTGGCTCAAGGGACTGCCAGGGGTGGTTCACCCTACGCTAGGATTGCAGTTTATAAGGCATGTTCGGAAGATGGTTGTCCTGGTTCCACCACATTGAAGGCAATCGATGACGCGGTTAAGGATGGTGTTGATATTATCTCCATTTCTATTGGGATGAGCTCTCTATTCCAGTCTGATTTCTTAAAAGATCCCATAGCTATTGGAGCATTTCATGCAGAGCAAATGGGGGTCATGGTTGTATGTTCAGGAGGAAATGAGGGGCCTGACCCTTTCACTATCATTAATGCAGCACCATGGATTTTCACTGTCACAGCCTCTACTATTGATAGAGATTTCCAATCTACAGTGCTTCTAGGGAATGGAAGAACCTTTCAAGTAAGATATCTAGTTTTGTCAAGAAAAGTAACCTCTTTGTATACAGAAACTTCATTTTCATATTCTTGTGCTGAAAGGGATCTGCCATCAATTTCTCAAACCTCACCCACTCCGAGACCTATCCTCTTGCATATGGAAAGGACATTGCTGATAAGTTCAGCCCAATATCAGAAGCAAGGTACTTCTATTTAACATTATTTAATAAAATAGACTATAATAATATGTCGCCAAATAACAAGCGAGTACTGTACAATAAAAATATGGAGAAAAAGGAACCTGAAGTCTATTGGCTGTTCATGTAGCTACTCTTAAGAGCTAGCATCCAACAGATCTGGATTCGAATCTCAGCATTTGTAATTGTTTCTCCTATCTCCATATTGCAACCTTCTTTTTACTAAAAAAAAAAAAAAATGAATAAAGATAATGAATGGCATTGTCAAGCAAGTTTTCTAGTTATTTTTAGGATGAGTTCTTAATTTCTATAATAATTGCAGGAGTTGTTATCCTGGATCTTTAGATCCGGAAATGGTGAAGGGCAAGGTCATTGTTTGTGTTGACACTTTCCCATTTGTATCGAGGGAAATCAAGAAATTAGTAGCGGAAGATGCTCAAGCAAAAGGACTGATTTTGATCAATGAAATGGAAAAAAGTGCTCCTTTTGATTCAGGTGCATTTCCATTCACTGAAGTTGGAAGCACTATAGGATATAAGATCCTTAAGTACATTAATTCTAACAAGTAAGCATATATTATTACTCTTGAACACACCAAAACCTCTATATTTATTGTTATATTTTTCAGTTTATGATGATCTCTTGCTTAGCTATTTGTAACTTTTCAACCTTAACCTTTTGGGAGTTATAGACATAATTACATAATGAAAACATTTTCTTTTCCCTTAAAACTCAAAATTTTAAGTAGCATTATATCCTTTTGATCATCATCTTGTTCTGTTTCCATCCTTGGAGCAAATGCTTATGGAAGCCTTTCTATAATTAATATCCTTAATTGCTTATAGTTATATCTTGAATATGGCTTAAAGAAAAAAAAGGCATTTTTTGATGCCAAGTTTTCCATTTTTGTTATGACAGGAATCCAACTGCAACTATCCTTCCTACAGCTGATATTCCAAGACATAAACCAGCACCTGTCGTGGCATATTTTTCATCAAGAGGTCCTAGTGTGCTAACAGAAAACATTCTCAAGGTCCTTCTCTATCACATTGATGAAATATATATATACATATATATATGGACACACACGATTAATGCTTTTTCACTCTTCAGCCTGATATAATGGCACCCGGAGTTGCCATTTTAGCTGCAGTAATTCCAAAAGTTGAAGAAGGGAGTGCTTTGATTGGTAACAAGCCGCCCGAATATGCCATAAAATCTGGAACGTCAATGGCCTGTCCACATGTAACAGGGGCTTCTGCATTCATAAAATCAGTTCATCCTAAATGGACTTCTTCCATGATCAAATCAGCACTCATGACAACTGGTAAAGCTAAAATTTTTAAGCTCTTAAATTAATATATGAAATCAACAAACTTATATTACATTGAAATCAACGAACTTATAGTACATTCCTCTATTACAACTTTTTAAAATTGTGTCAAAGTATAATAATTTGGTGGAACTGGCAAGATTTAAAGAAAGGAGTTCAAATTAACTTAAGGATTTGTTGTCACTATGACAAATTGTAATTCTAATTTAGAAAGAGATTATACATGACTAGATTTTTCTTGGCAAACTACGTTAGAATTGAGCTCAAGAATGCTAGAAAACAAGTGTGTCAAGGTTAGCCAAAACAAGCTTTTCTCAATTAAGTTTTTTGGTGCAAAAGAGATCATAGCTTGAGAATATAGGAAAAGGTTGCAGAGTTATTGAGAGATTTGAATCCCAAACTAGTTAAATATTATCTCTTAAAAGTGATCGTATGAACCAACTAAAATAAGCTTATTTTTTTATAAAATTTTTAATATTTACTCTATACAAATTTCATTTCCATATAAGTAGGATGCATGAAGAGGTATTTACATTATCTGTTTCTGCCTTTCCCTAAATGCAGCAACTGTGTATGGTAACATGGGGAAACCGTTAACGAATAGTTCAGGCTCCTTCGCCATCCCACACGAGATGGGAGTTGGAGAAATAAACCCACTAAAAGCCCTTAATCCGGGGTTAGTCTTTGAAACAACAACAGAAGATTATCTTAAATTTCTTTGTTATAATGGGTCCCCAGAGAAAAAAATCCGATCCATGTCAATGGCAAACTTCAAATGTCCAAGAAAATCCTCTGATGATCTTATTTCCGGCATCAATTATCCTTCAATCTCTATAAGTAGACTAGACAAAAATGGAGGTTTCCGAACTATTAAAAGAAGTGTTACAAATGTTGGACTCGCAAATGTCACATATACTGTTGCTGTGCATGCTCCATTGGGATTGAAAGTGAAGGTTTTGCCAAAAAAGATTACTTTTGTTGAGAATGTAAGAAGGGTTCCTTTCAAAGTGTCATTTGATGGCAGGGAAGCTTCCACTGGCTATAATTTTGGGTCTCTAACATGGTCTGGTGGTCCATATTCAGTACGTATGGTGTTTGCAGTCAAAGTTTAGTGATAAAATGGTCTTGTAAGAAATAGAAATTAACTAGCTAGTGATGCTAGACAAATTGGAGACATATGTTTAGTGAAAACATTGAATACTTCTTGCAGTTTTATATGTTATTCTTTCTTTATTTTTAATTGACTACTGAACAATAAGGATATGAAATTTCATGCATTTAATAACTTTTTTACAGAGTTAATTACACTTTCGAGACTTGAGATAGGTTAAATTTTCAGAAATATTGTTACTTTAAATTTAAAATTTTGCAAGTAGGTATTGATCTTATCTTCCGTCCATCAATTTGCACGTAAGAAGACTTAAGACTTTTAGTCAAATGAAATGAATGATGGGGCAAAATATAACTAATTGATAAAAACATGCCTCATGTTTCAAAAATGCCATCACTTGCTATGTTTCGCAATTTTATTGATTGTTGTGGACTCGCCATCTATTTGGCTACTAATATTTCTTTTGGCTGCAAATTGATAGATGAAAGTAAAAGGTCAAAACCAAATTGCAAATTTTGAAATTTTAGACATATAATTTAAGTACAGTTTGAATGCCAAATGTATAAGCAGCCCTATTATATAATCCAATTTACATGTATAAGAAGATTCGGTGTCCTTAGACTTTGCTCAACTCTAATATCAACTCTCTAATAATTTTACTATAATGTTATCCAAAATAAGCATAGTTGGAAAAATGCCAAATAATTTGGCATATGAGGAAAAATGGATACTAAAAAAGATTTATCTAAGAAATATGAGAAGGGATGGTAGTAATGGTTGCTCCTTTTTATGAGTATGTAAGTGCACAGGTAAATGCATAGGTCATTATCAAGTAAAAAGAGTGGGAGTAATGTTGGTCTTTCCCTTGAGAATTATGTTGGGGAGCAAAATCAAGTACCAAAGGAAGTTCTTTCTAACTTTATGTTGGGGAGCAAAATCAAGTACCAAAGTAACTGTCACTTGGTAGCTTAAAAGGTAGGCCTATTATACTAGAAAACAAAAGAAAGTTGAAAACTTGAATGTTGGCTGAAAGTAAAAGATAACATAAAAGAACATAGTTGAATCTTGAAAGCTTGCACAAAAAAATTCAGCTAAAAATTCGAAGTGTACAAGATTTTGTGACCATTTGAAAAAAGTGTCCCCATTTCAGACACTTTAACGGCTACTGGCGGCAAACCTGTAAAATCTCAAATGCTCTTTAAGGGGGTGTGAGTTCTCGAGGTTTGATGAGGGATAGGGGGCCAATATAAGGGCTAAGTACCAGCACCCATCGCACATCATGTGCGCACACCACCCCCGACCCCCCGATCGTCGGAACCCCAATGCCACCGATCAGGTTCTCCGGCGATGCTCCGGCGATGGTGCCTCGACGAAGAAAAATGCGGCACCAGCACATGCTCGAGCCCAGCATGTGCTGCCGTAACCCTCGGTTCGGTCCGATCTTAGACTGGGAATGAACTCCGTATGCTTAGATTGGGAATGAACTCCGTATGCCTAAGTAAACCCACAAAACGAGTGTACGGGCGCTCAGCCAACTAGAGGGGCAGGATGCGCAAGCTGGGGATTGGTTGGGTCCCCCTCTGCGTGCTGCCGATCCTGCTGCTGCAACCCTCGGTCTGGTCCGATCTTAGACTGAGAATGAACTTCGTATGCCTAAGCCAATCGACGAAACGAGTGGGCGGACACGCGGGCGGGCACTACGTCGACCAGAGAGACGGGATGCGCAAGTCGTGGATTGATAGGGTGGTAGGTGGGTTTAGGCACATCTTCATATTTCTGCATGCCAATGCCATTTTTATGGCTTGTAAATTCATACAATGGTCCCTTAAGCCTTCACATGAAGTTTCATGGCAAGACGACTCATTTTCTATTTTTCATGATTTTCAAAACTTTTTGCGGTTTGAGATTTTTTAAAATTTTTTCGGAAGGAGTTTTGGCCCCAATATTGGTAGGCATGATTCTTGTATTTTTGTTGGCATGCACAAAAAAATTCAGCTAAAAACTCGAAGTGTACAAGATTTTGTGGCCATTTGAAAAACGTGTCCCCATTTCAGACACTTTAATGGCTACTGGCAGCAAACCTATAAAATCTCAAATGCTCTTTAAGGGGGTGTGAGTTCTCGAGGTTTGATAAGGGATAGGGGGCCAATATAAGGGCCAAGTTGCCGCACCCATCGCACATCATGTGCACACACCCCCTCGACCCACCGATCGTCGAAACCCCAATGCCGCCGGTCAGGTTCTCCGACGATGCTCCGGTGATGGTGCCAATGCCATTTTTATGGCTTGTAAATTCATACAATGGTCCCTTAAGACTTCACATGAAGTTTCATGGCAAGATGACTCATTTTCTATTTTTCACGATTTTCAAAACTTTTTGCGGTTAGGGATTTTTTAAAATTTTTTCGGAAGGAGTTTTGCCCCCAAACTTGGTAGACGTGATCTTTGTATTTTTGTTGGCATGCACAAAAAATTCAGTTAAAAACTCAAAGTGTACAAGATTTTGTGACCATTTGAAAAAAGTGTCCCCATTTCAGACACTTTAATGGCTACTGGCAGCAAACCTGTAAAATCTCAAATGCTCTTTAAGGGGGTGTGAGTTCTCGAGGTTTGTTGAGGGATAGGGGGCCAATATAAAGGCCAAGTACCAGCACCCATCGCACATCATGTGCACACACCCCCTCGACCCCCCGATCGCCGAAACCCCAATGCCGCCGGTCAGGTTCTCCGACGATGCTCCGACGATAGTGCCCCGAAGAAGAAAAATGCAGCACCAACACATGCCCGAGCCCAGCATATGCTGTCGCAACCCTCGGTCCAGTCCAATCTTAGATAGGCAATGAACTCCATATGCTTAGACTGGGAATGAACTCCGTATGCCTAAGTCAACCCACGAAACAAGCGTGCAGGCGCTCAGCCGGCTAGAAGGGCAGGATGCGCAAGCCAGGGATCGGCCAGGTCCGCCTCTGTGTGCTGCTGATCCTGCTACTGTAACCCTTGGTCCGATCCAATCTTAGAATAGGAATGAACTCCGTACACCCAAGCCAACCGATAAAACAAGTGGGTGGGCGGACGGGCGGGCGGGCACTACACCGGCCAGAGAGACAAGATGCGCAAGCCATGGATCGATAGGGTGGTAGTGGGTTTAGGCACATCTTCATATTTCTATGTGCCGATTCCTTTTTTATGGCTTGTAAATTCATGCAATGCTCCCTTAAGCCTTCATGTGAAGTTTCATGGCAAGACGACTTGTTTTCTATTTTTCAAGATTTTCGAAACTTTTTACGGTTCGGGATTTTTTAAAATTTTTTCGGAAGGGTTTTGGCCCCAAACTTGGTAGACGTGATCCTTGTTTTTTTGTTGGCATGCATAAAAAAATTCAGCTAAAAACACGAAGTGTACAAGATTTTGTTACCATTTGAAAAAAGTGTCCCCATTTCAGACACATTAATAGCTACAGGCAGCAAACCTGTAAAATCTCAAATGCTCTTTAAGGGGGTGTGAGTTCTTGAGGTTTGATGAGGGATAGGGGCCCATTATAAAGGCCAAATACCAGCACCCATCGCACATCATGTGCGCACACCCCTCGGGCCCCCGATCGTCAGAACCACAATGCTGTCGGTCAGGTTCTCCGGCGATGCTCCGACGATGGTGCCCCGACGAAGAAAAATACGGCACAACCCTCGGTCCGACCCGATCTTACACTGGGAATGAACTTCGTATGCTTAGACTGGGAATGAACTCTGTATGCCTAAGTCAACCCTCGAAACGAGTGTGCGGGTGCTCAGTCGGCCAGAAGGGCGGGATGCACAAGCCAGGGATTGACCGAGTCCCCCTCTGCGTGCTGTCGATCCAGCTACCGCAAACCTCCTTTCAGTCCGATCTTAGACTGGGAATGAACTCCGTATGCCTAAGCCAACCGACGAAACGAGCGGACGGGCGGGCACTATGCCGGCCAGAGAGACGGGATGCGCAAGCCGTGGATCGATAGGGTGGTAGGTGGGTTTAGGCACATCTTCATATTTCTATATGCCAATGCCATTTTTATGGCTTGTAAATTCATACAATGGTCCCTTAAGCCTTCACGTGAATTCATATTTTTTATCAAGATGAAAATTCTTTAAATATTGCGACACCATTTTTACTCTCCTATAATTAGATAGATCTTTTAAAATATTTCATATTTAAAGGTTTTCAAATTACCCACAAAATCAAGATAATAGCTCTCATAAATAATAATCATTCAGAGTCCCTCTATAGTTAAGCCAGATCTCGAGACTATATTTACTTAAGATATTATCTTATTTTAAAACATTTTTAATTTTAAAACCTAATTTAAAAAAAAATGCATGACATGCATGAACATAATAAAATATGATGAATGCACGACAATATAACATGAATGATAATGCGTGAATGCATGACAATATAATGTTGCATGTGATGACGAGATAAAATGAAATGCAAAATGCATGATTGGTTTAGGATTTAGGGTGGTTTGGGGTTTAGGTTGGTTTGGGGTCTAGGATTTAGGGTTTAGGGTTTATGATTTGATTTAGGAATAGGGATAATTTGGGGTCTAGGTTAAGGTTTAAGGTTTGGTTTGGTATTTAGGGTTTGGTCTAAGATTTAGGGTTTAAGATTAGGGTTTAGGGCTTATAGTTAGGTTTTAGGTTTAGGGTTTAAGGTTACGGTTAGGGTTTGGGGTTTGGTTTAGGGTTTAGGAAATTTGGTTTTGATTTAGGGTTTAGGGTTTGTGGTCTAGGTTTAGGGTTTTAAGGTTTAGTCATATGGTTTAGAGTTTCATCAGAATTTGGGGTTTCAAATTCTAAGGTTTCAAGTTTGGGGTTTTAAATTTTGAGATTTTATGGAAATCGATATGTAATAAAAGCAAATTACAAAAATACAATTAATGAATGCATGTGACTGAAGCATGACATCGACAAATAATTACAAACAAAGGTATTTTCAAAATTAAATCACAAACATGTGCATGAGATTCAAGAACAAAATGGATCAAGCATGAAAAAAATAACTTTGAATTTGGTTTGTTTGTTCCACCATTTGTTCATCATTAAACCCAACCAAACAACTTTGAAAACTTACCAAAAATCAATCATTAAAACAACATTTTTTTTGTGGAAAATTTTGATCTCAACAATTAAAAAAACATGAAAATCATAACATATATACAATCAGACACATAAAACCTGAAGCAAAAATTCACCCCAAATGAAGAACAAGGTTCAGCCAACCCATAAAATAACCATGGCCAAACCTTGATGGTATCTCGACACTTGCATTCTCATTCCACTATGCTTAGACATGCATTGAACATCCATAGAACCAAAACTCAAAGCCATTTTATTTCAAGGAAGATTAATAAAAAAATGTAACATACTAAAATAGTAAGAAAATCGTATGAACAAAAACACAAGCCAAACACCATCATTAAAAAAAATTCAATTATGATTTGGGTTTTCAATGCATAAAAAATTATTAAAAAAATTCAATTATGATCTAAAAGTTTTTACAAAAATTCGGCTTCGAAAAGGTTAAATTATAAAAATACCTCTAAGGGCATTTAAGTAATTTATACTTCTTGAAGTGCAATTAAACTTTTTAACGACTTAGAAACCATAAATTTCAATCTTAATCCACATTGATCCCAATTGGGTTGTGAATTTTGAGGTTTAACCCAACTTCTTGTTTTAACCAAATTTGACCAATTTTAACTATGTTTGACTAATTTTAACTTTGTTTGACCAACTTTGATTGAATTTTACCATAATTGACTTTGGAGCATTTGGATCAAATTAGTTCAATTTTTTATTTTAAAAACTTGTCAAAATTGTAAAAAAATGTTAAATTTGAATTGGGTCAAAATTTAAAGTGTTTCTTAAATGGTCTGATTTTGTCTTGACAACATTATGTATCTACAACTATCTCTCTTTGCATATTTTTTAGAATTAGAAATAATGTAAAGATTAAAGGCATCGATTTTTTTAGGGACCAAGGGTTGAAAGGTCTTGTTTGTTCTTATGTTGGAAAAGGTTTTTTTATTTTTTATATATTTTTTACTTTTTGCCTTTTATTTTTTACTTTTTTTTTCTCTTTTTTTTTGTTGTCAAAGATTTTTGAAAATTGAAATTGTGCCCAAAGAACTTTGAGATTGTGCTAGGAAGACTTCAAAATTGTGCCTAATGGACTTTGATATTGTGCCCAAAAGACTTTGAAACCGTGCTTGAAGGACTTGGAATTCTTTCAAAATTTTAAGATTTTGCTTGGAGGTCTTGAAAATCACTCAAAAATTTAAGATTTTGCTTAAAGGTCTTGAAATTTAGTCAAAAATTTAAGGTTTCACCTGAAGGTCGTGGAATTTATTCAGAATTTAAAGTTTTGCCTAGAGTTTTTAGAAATCATTCGAAAATTAAAAACTTTGCCCAGAGGTATTGGGAATTAATAAAAAATTTAAGATTTTTCTTGAAGATTTTGGAAATCATTCAAAAATATAAGATTTTCCCTAAAGGTTTTGGAATTCTTTCAAAATTTTAGGATTTTACCCAAAAGTCTTGAAAGTTTTGTACTCATTCTCTCAATCATAATCAGTTTTAGAGTTTGAAAATTTTCACTTTTTGTTCCAAAAGTTTTTGCACTCTTTGTTTCAAAAGATCTTATCTTTTTAGATTTAAAAATGCTAAATATTTAATCTTTGCTGCGGTATTTTTTCTTTCCAGAAGTGCTCTAAATCATTTGTCAAGTGTTTAAAAAGTTCAAAGAACAAATTTTCTCTTTCTTGTTTTACCATCTAAATTTGGCAAACATAACCATAATGCAAAAGGCTATTAAAATAATCATGCAACTACAAAATTTCTAATTCATGCAAAGGTGCAAATAAACACTTTATGCGAACATGCAAATGTCTTTTCCTAATGCGAATGATCCATACAAATGCAAATATATGTCCTAGCACTGCAAATGTATTGCGATGATGCAAGTGTAAAGACCTTTTTCATGATGTAAATATGAAGATGCAAATGCAAAAACCTTTAGCAAGATGGAAACATACACTCTTTTTACTTGATGTAAATGTCTACATAAAGATGCAAATGCCAAGATTTTTCATTTTTCAAATTTCATTTTAGCTGATTTCTTCTTAGAATTTCAACTTTTTCCCGAAAGGGTCTCCATTTCCATTTTCTCATGTCTTTTTCTTTGTTCCTCCACCCATCTTCCACGTGGTCTCTTCAACAGGCTTTTGATTTTCCTTTCACTTTCAACATGCTTTCTTTTTTTTCCTTTTCAACATGCAATATGCATTATGAATTTCAAACTTGACTGTAAAATTAAAAAGACAAAACCCCTTTTTTTTCCAAACTGGTTTAAAGATTATCACAATTCAATTCTTTGTTCTACACCACACATGGTTTTCTTTTTACTTCACAAAAATGCATGATTGATTATTCAAAAATTTTCAAAATGGTTAATAAAATTTGCTCCATATAATTAAATTCTTTAGTCAAGAAAAATGAAATATTTACACAGATCTGGCTTTAGGAGTCTTTTGGAAGTTGGCGTTCCTTATTAAAAATAGAAGAGTTGAAAATTTTCTTTTTAACAGATTGGATGGTTTAGCATGTGGAGGTTTTAGTTCAATCACAAAAGGTTTCACCACTTGAAGGAGATAAAAAAGGGTGTATACTTTTCAATATAGGCTAAAAGATGAAACATAAATTATTTTACAAAGCCTGAATCCCTTGAAAATCAAACATGTCTGACACTTCCTTTAGCATTCAAATATGGCATTTTGATAGATGTCAAGATTAGTTGTGGTGGGTTCACAGTTTTTGAAAGTCATTTAAGGATGAGGAAAGAAGGCTCCAAAAATATTTTCTCCTTTTTTTTTAAATGATCCTTTTTTTCAAGCTTTGGATCTTTCAAAAAGGTAAAGGTTGCCTTTGGTTAGCATCTATTTTGCTTAACATCAAAAATGGTTTTAAGGCTTTCCAAGTTTGCTATAGACTGCCTTTTTGCATGGTTTACACCCTAGAGCCATATTTATCTTTATTTTTTTCTTTTTTTTTTCTTTGTTGATTATCACACCATGCACTCAAAAATTCTGACTTATCCAAAATGAACAAATGATCCAATGAAAAATTAGGTGATAAAGGGAGACAAAATGGTTCATGGGTTTTACGGTCATTCTTAAAAAAAAAATCTTCAATTTTAAGCACTTGTGCTCGATCTAATATGGACTTTTATCAGGACATAATGTAGGCCAAAGTTTAGGGTTGCCAAATAAAAGGATAAACATGCCCAAAATAAGTGTTTAAGGGTGATTAAAGAATGATCATTTTTTTTTATTTGAAGGATTCATTTTAAGGCATATGTCCTTTTATTTTCCTATATTTTCCATTTAATCATTCATTTTTTTTCTTTTTTTTTTCCTTCTTTTCCTTTTCTCTCTTTCATTTTTTTTTTCTTTGAGTAGATTTGAAATTTAAAAATGTTTTGTTGGACATTTGCCCTAATATCTAAGGTTCTTTCTTGGACATTACCATATTTAACCCCTTAAATCCCTTTTATCCTCCAGTGTGGAGGATGATCCTTGGTTATGGTTCATTTTGAAAGGAACTTTATCAAGCTCAAAGGGGTAATAAACGATAAATTTTTACATTTGTGATTGGATGATGAAAGATGACCATTTTCATCTCAAGCATAAGTTACTTAAATTTGAAGAGCAATTTTTTTTGAAAAAAGGGTTTAAAGGAAGTTTTTTTTTTTTTTGAACTCTTTGGTTTTCTTTCATTGGTTTTTTCATGAATTTGTTAAGACCCTTTTGGTTTTGAATTTATTTGAATGTCTTAAGTGCATAAAGTTATAAAAAAAAAATTTCCCCATTTTGTTTATATTTTATTTTCTTTTGTTTATTTATTTTTTTCCCTCTTTTTTTTATTTTGCATGCCCCCTACCATCATTCGAGAAAGATATCATGCTTCGGAAAACCACCCTTAATGAAGGTTAATGTGAGAAAACAGGTCATGTAGAGTGAAACATTTAAGGTGTCAAGGAATCTATGGTACTCCACTACAAGGGTTGATCATAATTCAGGTTGTCTTAGGCATAACGAAGTTTTTCTTTTTGGCCAATGTGCCCTAAGATACTGGATAAGGACAAATTTTGGGGTAGAGAACTAGGAGGCTAGTATACTTGTGGTCATTCGAAGGTTTGGGTAGCTTTAATTTTTTTTTTTAATTTTAAAGTTACAACATAACCTTGACATTTATCAAGTTACCACATCCAAATTCTTAAGAAAAAAATGTTATGTTTGCCTGATCTTCTAGGAAATCTAAATTTTAGTTTTGAAATTGGCCATCTCATTATTCATTGCCTTGGTAAAGATTATCACCTTGTTATATCAAAATGTTATTAGGTGAATGTAAAGGTTCATTAATTCTAGTTCATGCTTCTTGAGGGGTTATGATTGGTGAGTGAAATTATTTGAGTGATTTGAAAAAGGCATGCAAGTAAGAATCACCAACTCTTTCGAAACTCTTTTCACCTTTTATTACAAAAGAAAACTTTCTCTTTTTTTTTTCTTTTTCTTTTCATGACACTTTTTGCCATTTTTATGACTTTGGAAATCAATTTTGTGGGGCATTATTTAAATCCAACAATTTTTCTTTTTTTTTTAAAAGAATCTTTAAAAATTCAAAACTTAAAAGGAATTGAAAACCTTCAATGACAAATGTTCAAATTCATGAGACCATATGATGCATAATAATTGAAATTTAAAGTCCATTCATTTGATGTAAACATTCAAATATGCTCTAACATTAAAAAGAAAGTCCTATTTGGTGTTCCAATCCTTAGAATTTGATCCTTGACTATCATAGCTCTTAATCCTGACTAAATAGAATTGATCTCCATTGCTCCATGAGTTTTGAAGCCAAAATACTATCCTCATGAATCTTTTCCTTCAACTACCTATATTTTTCCATCGAATGGTCAATTACCCCCATGTAATAAGCATATTTACCTTCTGATTCCCTTCTCTTCCACTATTGCATTGGTGTTACCCCTAGCATGATTGAGTAATAGGTTTCCTCCAATATTTAGTTTGCTCGAGTGTCAAAATTTAGTCTCCTAACCTTTACCAGTCTTTGTACTCTATATTACAAAGTAATGCAGTCTTCCAAGGAGTGACCCATGATGCCAAAATGATATTCACATTGGGCATTGGGATTGTACCACTTAGGATATGGTGGTTTGAGAGGCTCAATGGGGACAAGAGAAATAAAGTGGCCTTTCAAGAGTTATGAGTAAAAATCTGTGTAAGAGATGGGTATTGGGTCGATAGGGGTTCTTTTCTTAGTGTTGGTGGTGCAAGAGTTCTTTTGTTTTAGGGTTGAATTGCTTTGTTGGGAAAATGGTTGTATGGTAGGTGTTGGAATAAATTGTGGAACTCTAGATTTGAAACTAGGTTGGTGCACTAGTTATAGTGGTGGTGAGTATAAGTAAGGTGTTTAAGATACTTGGTTTGCAGATGGGTAATGGGGTGGATAGGTAAGGTATGGATGGTGAGGTATAAAAAATCTATATGATGGACTTCCAAAGATGGCTACTTGAGTCTTTGATCCTTTCTTCTTAGAGGTCAGGTTTTCCTTAGCATCTATGGTCTCTTGCCTTTCGAGTGTGACTATTTACACCTTTGTTTTCTTTTTCTTATTTGTGCAACCTCCTTTATCCTCTTGTTCATTACTCCTATCAATCTTGCCATTCTTTATATCCATGTTTTGGAGGATCAGCTTATCTAGAGCTAAATTAGCTTTAATCAAACCTTTGGGTGTATGTTCTATTAGAAACCCCTTGTCACCACTTCTTTTGTCTTACCCAATTTTATTATTGCCTACTACATTATTCATTATCCTGACATAGATCAATAAAAGATTTCCATAAATAACTGGCTATACTTTGGCATCAAAATCTAATAAGTTGGCGTTGATCAAACTTTGCACTTTATGCTTTAAAGCTATGCAATCTTTCAAGGAATGACCCATATTGCCAAAATGATATTCGTAATAAGCATAAGCATTTACCACTTAGGATATAGGGATTCGAGAGGTTTTGTATGGGTCTGAGCAATGTGATGAGCCTTTATCAAGTAAGGATACAAGTCAATATATGTCATAGGAATGGGGTGAAGTTGAGTTTTTTCCTTTCTTGTTTTTTTATTTAAAGGATTTTCCCAAAGGTGTATTACCAGGAACTTGAGGCATTAACTTAGCAGGTAGTTAGGGAGTTGCAAGCTAAACAAGTAGTTGTGAAATGTAGGGTGGAGGACATGAGTTCAGGTGTGAAAATTTTAGAGATTGCACGAAGTTTTGGGGGTTTGATCTTAGGTTCTTGCAAGAGGTTAAGGGCAGTCATGAGAAGGATTTAAGTGCAAGTTTGGACTTTAGATAGTTGGTAAGGGTTGCTTGAAATCTAGTGACTCCAACTTGGAAATCAAACTTTCAAGTTCCATCATTTGTGTGGTCAATTCATATATTCCTTCCATGGGCTTATTCTGGTCTTCACTTAAGACATTGTGTGTATCTGAATCTTTTTATGAAGTGTTGGACCTGGCAAGAACTTGTTGACCTTGATTTGATTTATTTGGAAGTGATGAAGACCCTTGAAGAGAAACAAACTTAAGCCCACCACTGCCTTTAACCATTTTTATTAACTAAGCAATCTATCATTTTATTTTCCAAAGCTCGTGCCCAAATTTCACTTGATTTAACTCCAATGCACAGATCCTTACCTCCAATTGATCTTCCATTTTTTTCCTTTTTGATATCCACCAAGATAGACATTTTATTCTAGGATTTAGACCAAAAAGTCTATGGTATTATTCTTATGAATGAATGCCTCCAAACAAATGCTAATTTACATGACACATAGAGCATGTTTATGAATGTATAAATATGATAATGGTGTAAAAGAATGTCATGAAATGCAATGACACCTAAGACAAAGGATTTTCATATGTATAAGGCCCCAAATAATAAAAATTTCATCATCCATGAATGTGTATGCAAGAAATGTAATGTTCTATTACAAGGGTGGTGAGGTATGAAATGCAATGCATGTTTTATGAAATCCTATTATTTATGAATCCATATCCATGAAATGCTATGACATATTTACATGAGTGATGAAATGTATACCTATAACTAATGTGACATACTTGTGTGAAATGCACTAATGTATTATATGCTTAAGACATGTCTACATGGAATGCAATGCATGTGTTGTGTTGATGTAATGAGATTAACACTACTTAAGACATGCAATGAGGTGGAGTGCATTTGCTACCTACTAAGATGTGCATAGGATAAAATTTATGTACCATCTATTAACATGTGCATGAAATGGAATGCATCTACTATCTATTGATGTGGATGAGATGGAATGCATGTATTATCCTATTATTATATACATGAGATAAGGTCAATGTATTATCTTATTATTTCCAATCATGATAAAAATATATGAAAGAATAAAATATGAAACATAAAACAACATTTAAACTCAGCCTTCATTTTAGAAGGAGAAAAAATTTCAAAAAACACACATGAAATGCAATTACACAAAATGACTAGGATTCAAAGATTTTTTTTTGTTCTTTTTCCATTTTTGTTGCTTTTGTTTCTTTTGGTTTTTGTAGTTTTTTTTTTTTTGTTTAGAACAAAAAAAAATTCAGGAAAATAGAAAGAATCACACAAAATTTGATTAATAATCAGAGAATTTTTTTCATTTCTGACTTTTATTATTAAGCCAATAAACAAATAACATAAGAAAAACCCTTCATCCTGTTTTTTTTTTTTTTTGTTTTGCTAATTTTGGACACAAATCAAATGAATTGAACTACATGAAAGAAAAAATTTATTGGGAAGTATTTTTTTCTTTTTTTCTCTTTTTTTTTAAACACTAAAGATTGTTTTTCTTGATGATTCTTTTCTTTTCCCTTTTATTAAAAGAAATAATACATACTTTCAAATTAACAAAAAAAAAAAAAAAGAAATTCCTAAAGATCACTATATATTGGGTTAGGAATTGATGCATCTAAAGGTTCTCAAATTGCTTCTCACATCATTATCTATTACTAACTAGTGTGGCACCCCGATCCTTACCCATTACAAGTTACGAACAAAAATAGTTCAATCTAAGTGGGAGTGTTTTATTAGCCATTGCGAAAGTTTACGCCTCACGAGGGTGTAGCTACTTTATTTCCTCTTAAAAAGGGTTAGAGCCCGGATATAAAGCTTGTATATACAATGCAATGTGAGTGTGTGCAAAGGAACAAACAATCCTTTTACATTTTCCTAAACTACCCCACAATTATCAAAACAAAATAAAGACAACAATAAATGACATAATTAAAATATACGTGAAATGACATGATTACAATATGCATGAAATATGAAACACACACACACATTTTTTTTTAAAACAAAGAAATTAAAATCGAAACACTTTTTTTCATTTTTTTCATTTTTTTTTTTGAAAACAAGGAAATTGAAATCAAGAAATTTTTCTTTTTTCAAATATTTTCATTTTTTGGAAAAACAAGACAATTAAAATCAAGGAATTAAGATTAAACACGAACTAGGACCATTAAACCAAAATATAGGATAATATATAATTAATATTTGGCCTGACTTTCTAAAAATTTGTCTTTAGTAGAGTCGTCAAGCTATAGCGAAGTCTCAAGACCTAAGGGGTTGGTGACCTAAAAGTAGGATGAATGGGGAAATTTGAAAAATGGGGGCTAAAAATATTTTGATAAAAACAAAACAAAGAGTTATCACCAATCTTTTTTAGGGTGTGATTGAGCACCCAAAAAATTTGTCATTTTAATAAAACATTTCAAAACAGGTTTAAAGGTTTTATAAAAAGAACAAATTCGCAATCTGCAAAACCAAAGTTTTGGTCCAAGAGTCGGTTATGCATAGGGAAGAATTAACACTCCGACGATTGCGTACTATCCTTTAATTTTAGTAAAAATGGTCCTACTTTCCTTAATGTTTAAATTAATTCCTTGTTTTTCAAAAAACAAAAACAAATAAAATTTTAAAAATAATTTTTTTTGGATCAAGATGAAAACTCTTTAAATATTGAAACACCTTTTTCACTCTCCTATAATTAAATATAGCTTCAAAAATATTTCTTATTTAAAGGTTTTCAAATTATAATACAAAATCGAGATAACACCTCTCATAAATAATAATCACCGAGAGTCCCCTATAGTTAGGCCAGATGTCGATGAATATATTTACTCGAGATATTATCTTATATTAAAAAATTTTTATTTTTAAAAACCAATTTTTAAAATAAATGCATAAGATGCATAAACATAATAAAATATGATGAATGTATGATGATTAGGTAAACTCTGTAAACGGACAGGCCCTTCAAGTAATAATAAAGACTATAAAAGTCTATATGTCTATCCCACGAAGATTATCTAAAGAAATTCGTAGACTAAATACCTTTTATCCCTATACCCTTCTAAAGTTGGTTCGATAAAAAAAATCCATGAAACTAAACTAACAAAAAAAAAAATCAACCAATATGTAAAAATATATGAAATTTTCACTAAACAATAAATACATGACAATTGAATTTTGAAATAATCCTAAAATACAAAAAGAAACTAATAGCTAAAATAAATTGCAAAGTTGAGAATCAAGCATAAAATGCATGTATAAAAGTGAAGTGAACATAAAAAAAAAATGAAGGTAACATCTAACCTAAAATTAACATCTAAGCATGAACATGAAAAAGGAAATGAAATTTGCTACATACAAGCGAAGCTAACAAACCATTCTTTTTAGACATGCACTAAATTCTAACAACCACTAAACATTTCATATGAAAAATAAGAATTAAAAAATTTAAAACTAAGAAGAATATAAAGAAACAATAATTTAGAAACATTAAAACAGAACCGATAAAGAAGGAACAAATGGAAACTAAAAATGATACCTATGTAGTAAACATACAATGCTACATGTGAAAATGCTACTTGAATGTGTAAAAGAGTAAAAAACTAAATGTAGAAAAAAATTACAGAAGAAAACATGCAAGAAAATACATGAATAGATCATAGAAATTAAAATTGCTATTGGTTTGTACTGGAAACTACATGAAATAGCAAAAGAAAAATTCAATCTACAATTATATACAACAAATAAACTTCATCTAAGCTAGAACTACATAGATCTATGAAATCAAGAAGAAAATAGCATGAATCAATAAAGAAATCAGCTCAACAAACTCAAATTAAAAAATAGTGCATAATCTAGAAAAATAGCACTTAAAAGCATAAAATAAATTGAGCAAAATTAAACTAAGCAAGGTAATATATAGAATAAAAGATCTAAAGAAGAAATGAATGCAAACAAATCACCAAAGTGGAAAGAAGTTCACATCAAACTGGTTGCTTAGAATTGAAATTGCATCTGGCTCCTATATCCAACCTAAACTTTCAAGCTTCATTTAGAATTATGTGGTCTAAATTTGAATCTAAATTTTTACTATGTTAGAACTTGACGAATTAGGAAACTATGAAAAAGAGCAAAAACAAGCAAGATTTGAATGAGTCATGCTCTAAAAACTATAGGCAGGTCAAAATTGGTAGATTGAAAAATAGATTTGAGTATCAATGAGAAATTAGTAGATTTGAGCTAGAAAATGAATTCAAATGTAAATTTTATTAAAAGGTTCTGAAAGAAAACTTAAAAGCACTTAAGAAATACTAAGATGGCAATGAAATTCAAATGAAAATTGCTGGAAATAAAATTGTTTGGCTACTAAGAAAATTTAAAATGTAGAAAAGAAAGTGCAGGAAAGTAAAGAACTAAAAATTTAAATCCTAATCTAACTCTCTAAATCCCTCTCCCCCTATTTATAGGTAAAAAAGAGGAGCTTAAGGTCCTAAAATGATTCCAAAAAGATCTTCGATTGGCTAGGCCTCAAAGCCTTCTTCTTCTTCTCTTGCTTTACATTGGTTCTAGTGCACTAATGCTTGGCTACTTCAGTCACTTTGCAAGCTCAATTCTTCATGTGTAATTGTCGGTCTAAAGAGTCAAATTAAGGACCAATCATAGCCTTCCAAAGTGCTAGCTTAGCTATTCTATTTGGTGTTCTTCAACCTATCTTTGACACCTTGCAATTTTAGTGTTCAAGCATTACACTTCTATGCACACGTCATTCACCCATGCACATGTCTTTCACTTGTATATATTTTGTTTTTTTTTTTTTTTTGCAAAAATTTCCAACACTTTATGAATATATTTATCCTATATTTACTAAAAGTAACTATGAAAATAATACTAAAAAAATTATTCAAGAAAAGCCAAGAAAACTCCCTACGTGTCATTGTGACCTATTGACACTAATTTAGTCCATTTGCACAAAATTCACCAAAAATCCTCTAAAAATGTATCAAAATTGTCCAAAATTCCTTAATTTTATAATTTGTACCTACACATGTGCATTTAGGAGTAATTTTGCCTAAATTCCTAAGGAACAAGCCAAAATGTATAAAAAGTTACACTAGAAATAAGCATGAAAAAGCTAAAATTTAAGTGCAATCAAACCCCCAAACTTAAGCTTTTGCTTGTCCTCAAGCAAAACAAGATTGAGCAAGAATCATACTATGCTCTCAATGCTTCATTCAACATGAATGCCTCATGGATTGAATAATGGATGTAACTAAAGCAAAATCATGACTAAGTGCTAGTATACAAGAACCTACCCAGGCTAAAATCATTCCTAACTATAGTTCCACAAGCAAGCAATACCTTTCACATATCCTTGCATGAAATTTAGTAATGTTATGCAAGACATTGAACTTTAATAACAAGGATCAATAAAGTATGCCCATGTTCCATAAGTTTGCTTATCACATCTCTTTCCACTAATGTCGACAAACACATGGCCGAGTATCATTTAAGACTTTAGTAAGCTTGTAATGTAAGGCTAAGGTCAAGGTATGATAAAAGTCATTTAAACATAAGTACCCTAACAATGCATCACATGTCTAGGATCATCCATAGTTAAAGGTAAGGAAGGTAAGCTTGACTAAAGTATCATCTCCCCCTCGAACTTTGATTTTGCCTATTTTTCTTCTTTTTCTTCTTTTCTTTGCTTTTTCACCACTTTATTGTTATAGATTTTCTTTTTGCTTTTCTTTTGTTTTTCACATTTTTTCCACTTGCTAGCTTGAATTTTTTTTTTCCCCTTCTTTTCCAAGCTCCACTTTTCCTCCATAGTAAGTATAACTCATAAATGGTGCATGAATGCCCTAATGCATATAGGGTAAGGGACCAAAAAGATAGGAAATATCAAAACAAAGGTTTGCACTTGTAATGTGGTTTCAAAACAAAGAAAAGGATATCATAAGGCTTAAATGAGGTGACTATGGAAGTATTAGATCAAGGATGGCTTGAAAGGCTCAAATGACCCAAAGATGGCCTATATCATTTCCCCAATCATGTGTCCTCTAGCATTTCATCTCAAGAGTTAATCAAAACAAATTCTAGAATAATGAAACACAACTCTAAAGGCCAATGTGAAAAACAATCTCATGCTCACGTAATCAATATTAGATAAAAAAACATAATTCAATGTTTAAAAGCATCACTCACCAATGAATACCATATTCAAGAATTCACTAAACTTAAGCATCATCTCATATTTCACACACATTCAGTCTTTTTCTAAAGCTATATTCATTATCAATCACTACCTATCATTGGCTTCATAAAGAACTAATCAAAGAAAGTATAATAATGACTCATACTACCACATGTCTAGCTCAATTTCAAAGCAAAAATCAAGGAAAAATTAAAAAAAAAAAATTTCAAATTTTGAGCAATTTTCCCATACCTCCACCTAAAGAACACATTGTACTCAATGTGTAAACATCAAGAAATAATAAAATAACAATTTGGGCCAAAATCAATTAAATAGCCTAACTAAGCTCAAGCAATTTTAAAAGCCCAAAAATAAGATGCAGAAGCCCCGCTTCCCCCCTCTCCCCACCCCCCCCCCCCCCCCCCCCCAAAAAAAAAAAAAACAAGAAAAAAAAAGGAGCTGAATGCAAAGTCGCTTGAAACCACTTGAAACCGCATGCAAAGGATGGAAAAGCATGCAAGTCGTGCATTACCTGGGCATTAATGGAAGGAGTTAAAAAAAGGGCCAAGCATGAGAATATGGGAGGAGGACAGAGAAGAAAAAGGCAGTAAAAAACCTGGTAGAAAAAGACACGCAGCAAAGATGCAGTAGCGCAGAAAATAGAAACAAGAAGCAAGTAACGACATGGGAGAAAATCGATTGCAACAGGGACCAAGCAGAAAACCTGGCAGCCACGAAAAGGAGCCAAGCAGAAAATCTGGCTGTAAAGACCAAAAAAAATTAAAACAGACTGAAAAAAAAAGAAAAAAAAGAAAAGAGGAGTCGTAAGGAATAGCAGCAGAAGCAGTGAGGAGGGGTGAAAGCAAACAAAAGAGGAGCAGAAAAATACGGAAAAGAGTAAAGAAAAGAAAGCGGGGAGAAGAAACTGCAACAATGGGGGCGTGAAATAGAAACTGGAAAACAAAAAGAAGAAATGCAGCGAGAAAGGGGCCAACGGAAACGTGGAATAGGATGAACTTGGCAACCTGAGCAAAAAAGGAAAGGAAGCACCTGCAGCAAAAACGACCAACTAAAAAGCATAAAAAGGCGAGCACCAGGAAGTACGGGCACCCAAAAAAGGCATAAAAAAGTGAAGAAAACCCTGTGGCGCAAAGAAAAGCAAAAAGAAAAAAAGAGGAAAGGAAGCAGAAACCAGTGAAGAAGAACTGAAACAAAGAAAACAAAAGAAAAACTAAGACAGAAAAATTCACCAAAACGAAAAAGAAGCAGGAAATGTGAGTCTTCTTTCCTTTTCTTTTTAGCTTCACAAGTTTGCTTAATGTATTGAGTGCATATGGAGTTAATATTCAGTTAAGATTTCATGCTCTGTTTCATGGAAGAGCAAACAGCTTTGCTAAGGTTAAGTAAAATGGAAAAAAAAAGTAGGTTTGGAGTTAAAAAAAAAGTAGGTTTGGTGTTAAAAAAAAAAAAAACTGGTTAGAAACTTCATCATGTCTAGACTTCGTTTGTCTGCCATTCCTATATATGGTGTGTTTGTAAGAGTATAAAGCTTTATCAATTTTTTTTTTTGGATTTTTGAATGTTAGTATGAAGACACGCATATGGCTTTCCTTTGCATGATAGTATGGGAGGCTTGGGAAAACTCTACATGTTTATATTCATATGTTAGCCAAATGAAGAGACAAGAACAAGCTTCTGCCTTTTGCTTTAGTTTAGGTCTCCTATTTTGGGTTGATAAGTATGACTTATGAATGGATCACTAAATTTCTTCTTGTTCTTGATATTTCTTTTATAGATCTAATTTTAGTTAAATTTCATCTAATTTTAATTCCTTTGTGGTTTAAATTTATATGTTTGTTTTAAATTTCATTTGATTTAATTTTTTATACTTTAATTTATTACTTACACTTTTTTTAAAAAATACTAATAATAAATAAAATAAAATAAAAATTATAATAATAAAGATAATAATAAAAAGATATTCCCTACTAGATGTTGAAGGGGATTAAAAATCATGTTTAAAAATTAATAATTCCATCTAGATGCA